>NC_064816.1:87548819-87848819 GCF_023721935.1 Panthera uncia | reverse complement strand
CTTTCCTGTCTGATTCCATATAAAACCATTCTACCACTTAATGTTTCCCCAGTGTCCCTGAGACTCTGTTCATTTTTCCTCATTCTTTTTCTCCCCCTTCTTCAGATTGAAGATCTACCTTCAAGTTCACCAACTCTTTATTTGCTGCTTCCATTCTGCTATTAAGCCCACTTAGTGAATTTTTCATTTCAGGTTTAGAATTTTCATTTGGCTGTTTTTTATGGTAACTGTTTCTTTGCTGAAATTCCAAATTTGTTCACTCATTATATATGTATCCTCTTTTTAGTTTTTTAAATATATTTATAATAGCTGCTTTAGAATTCTTGTCTGCTAACTATATTATTTGAAATTTCAGTATTGATTTCTATTGACTACTTTTTCTTTAAGTATGGGCATATTTTGTTCTATATCTAATCAATTTTTAAAAATTTTTTAATGTTTCTTTTTGAGAGAGAGCGAGAGAGAGAGCAGGGGAAGGGCAGAGAGAGGAAGACACAGAATCCGGAGTAGGCTCCAGGCTCCGAGCTGTCAGTACAGAGCCCGAAGCGGGGCTCGAACTGACGAACCATGAGATCATGACGTGAGCTGAAAGTTGGACGCTTAACCAGCTGAGCCACCCAGGCACCCCTAATCAATTGTGATTGTATAGTGGAAGTTATGAATGATGCGTTGTAAGGACTCTGGATTTCTTTTATATTCTTCTAAAGAGTCAGTTTTGTTCTAGAATTCTAGCACTGAACTTTGGCTCTATTCAGACTCCATATTTAGGTTCCCCTGTGGTGCGTTGCAGCTGAAACTTCCACTCAGCAGCTTTTAGCTGCTGCTTTTTTTGTTGTTGTTGCTGTTGCCAGCACTTTGTTATCTTCCCCTAGGCATTGCATAATTTATTAGCGAGCCAAGTTTTGTGGCTGATTTTGTATGCAAACTTTGTGCACTCTTTATTTGCCACCCTGCACTCTGTATTTGCCACCTTAAGCAAGTACATGTGCTGTTCTCAGCTGACTTCTATGGGCAAAAAGCTACAAACTTGCAAATCTCTCATTGCTCTCTCTTAACAGTACTTTCCTCTGATCTTTACCTGCTTTTGATTCCTCTCCAGAGAATTCAAGTATTGGGTTTAAATAATATTTTCTCAGATTCTTTAGTAGGTCAAGAGAGTTAATCTGACCAATTCTCTGCCATTACTCCAATTCCTTTTTATAATAAACTTTATAAAACTTGGCATCTAAGCCCTAAGTAGAATAATCCAAAGCTTAGTGACATAGTTTTTATTCTGCTTAGCAGAAAGTATCATTCAGAAATGTTTTACTTATGTTTGAAAGTTTTAAAAGAATGGATGTAATATAAGTTTGAGAAACTCATATTTTGGACATAAATGCTTAAAAGAATCAGTGTACCAATCATTTATCAAAAAGTTTGTAATGTTGGGTTCAGGGATATATTTTGACACTTTTTTCTATTCTAATTTTAGGATGCCTTTTTGAAAATCATTCGAAATGAGGGCATTAAATCCCTGTGGAGTGGCCTTCCCCCTACTTTGTAAGTTATAATTTACTATTTTTTCTCACTAAATGGTGATTGCTGTTTTATTTTGCCTTATAGTAGACATGGTTGCATAAAATTGTGCATTTTTAATATTAGGATTTTTTCATTTTCTAAAACATTGTTTTGTGAGTCTCACAACCACCCACATATTTGATGATTTGTTAGAAGACTCACAGGACCTAAGGTTATACTCATGTCTGTGATTTACTGCAGCAAAAGGAGACAAAGCAGAATCAGTAATGGAAAGGCACAACAGTAGTTGACCAGACAGGCACAAGGCTTCCAGGGCCCTCCCTGC
Organism: Panthera uncia; assembly: GCF_023721935.1. NCBI lineage: Eukaryota > Metazoa > Chordata > Mammalia > Carnivora > Felidae > Panthera > Panthera uncia. Next base: position 87,846,976 of record NC_064816.1, on the reverse strand, counting down.
TGACATCCCACAGGACATGCTTGTTCTTCTTCCACCACTGAAGTGCAGCAGCATGTGCAAAGTGTTTCTACCTTAAAAAAACATTTGAATGGCAGTCTGAAGCTTACATTGGGATTGATGACCTTGCTTTATGACCAGCTGTGATTACCAGAACTCCAGACCCCCCAGAAGAAAACAGATATTTACCAAAAACCACATCATTTGCACAAATCAGCCTAAACAAGTTGACTTTGTGCTACAAACATACCGAAGAAACCTTATTGCAGGGACTATTCCAAGGGCTAAATTCCTTAGAGTTGGCCAAAAGTCAGGCATGCAGAAAGGTCTTCCTGAAGATAAAGAAGATTTGAACAACCAGGCCTGCTGTGTTAGGTCTTTGGTGCATAATTTTGTTTGCATTTTCTGAAATGAAGAATTTGGTGTTATTTGGTTTTTTATTTATTTTACTAACAAGAAATACCCTGATGTGTGTACTTTCCCTTTGCTGGATAATTTTAATTCTCTACTAACTAGCTATTATATGAGTTAATATGATAAACTAGTAAGGCTAAATGGAAAAAGCCCAAGTAATACTTTGTTTCATTTCTTTTTCTTTTAAATTTTTTAAATGTTTTATTTTTGAGAGAGTGACAGAGCATGAGTCGGGGGAGGGAGCAGAGAGAGGGAGACAGCAGGTTCCAGGCTCTGAGCTGCACAGAGCCCAACATGGGGCTCAAATCCATGAACCACTAGATCATGACCTGAGCTGAAGTTGGCCACTTCACAGACTGAGCCATCCAGGCACCCCTGTCTCGTTTCTTTTTAATGTATCTTTTTATGGAGTGAATTAGTCAACTTTGAGGCGTATATTTTAATTTTTTTTAATGTTTATTTATTTTTGACAGAGAGAGACAGAGCATGAGCAGGTGAGGGGCAGAGAGAGAGGGAGACATAGAATCTGAAGTAGGCTCCAGGCTCTGAGCTGTCAGCACAGAGCCTGACACAGGGCTCAAACTCACAAACCGTGTGATTATGACCTGAGCCGAAGTTGGATGCCCAACCGACTGAGCCACCCAGGCGCCCATAGGCATATATTTTAAACAGTGCCTAAAATTCTAAAGTTAGTGGCTGATCCAGAACCAATAGTCAATTCTTTTTCTAATTCTCATCATCAGATTTCACTATGGAACCTTAGACATTTCAAAGTATGGTGTGTGAATGTCCCTTAGTTAGACCATAAACATAAGTTGGTTTCTTGTTGTGTTAATATATATAACATGAGAGTGCCTGCAACTTTGTGTTTAATTTTTATGTATTTATTTATTTTGAGAGAGAGAAAGCATAAGTCGGGGAGGGGCAGAGAGAGATGGAGAGAGAGAATCCCAAGCAGGCTCCATGCTGTCTGTGCAGAATCCAACTCAGGGCTCAGTCTCACGAATTGTGAGATTATGACCTGAGCCGAAATCAAGACTTGGATGCTTAACCTACTGAGCCACCCAGTGCCCCACCTTTGTGTTTAATTTTATTTATAATACCCTTTTGATAATTTCATTTGAAAGGTATGTCATTGGAATTTCCTTAAAACATTAATTGTAATTTATTTCTAGTTATAAGCAGGTATGACATATGGCCCATAGTTTGAAAAATATTTTATAAATGCTCTTGTATTTTTTACTTCAGAGGTTTTCACATTATAGTAAATGTAATTGGGAGGAAGATTTTGGGAGACCAGAAACAATACAACAAGTCAAGGAGGTAGAGGAGTGTCCTCATTAGTCTTTTCCTATTTATGACCTGACCAAGTGCTCTGTAACTTACCTTCACAACTAGAATCTAAACTTCCATAGGGCAGATACCATACCTACTGTGTATCGTTTTGTTGCGTACTAAGTTAAACACAATAATTTTAAAGGAAAAGTTGATCATTTGTACTGATTCATTGTGGTTTTCAGCTTATACACAATATAAGGATTTTTGCTTATATTTAATAATAATTTAAGAATACACTTAAGCCTTTTGTTAATTTTGTATAAATCTTTTTGTTTGTGTGTTTCTAACAGAGTGATGGCAGTTCCTGCCACAGTCATTTATTTTACCTGCTATGATCAATTAACTTATTTTCTGAAATCAAAATTAGGAGAAAATGAAAGTCATATACCAATTGTTGCTGGAATTGTTGCTAGATGTAAGTAATAAACTTATTGTTTAATAAACTTAAACATATTGTTATGTCATTTTGATTTCGGTTTAAAGCTTATTTTAAAATTTTGACACTCACAGATAATGTTCCATAATATACAGAGTATTGGTAAGATGTATTTTGCATTGTAGTTTGTACTGATTTGTTAATATCTATACTCTTTGAGTCGTAGTATGGTGATTGCCATAGGATAGGAGGGGATCAACCCATCCCTTTTGAATCTTGGGCAGAGAGGTTAGACTTTATATTTGCTAGATTTTAGAGTTACATCAGATGTCAGATTAATGTCAGGTTGATATCAAATTGATGCCCAAGTCCTGAATCATTTTCCTTGTAGTCTCTGGGATTCAGAGTCTATTCAGATGGGAATTTGCCTCTGTGAAGAAGGATATTTCTCTCCGTGAGGAATATAAAAGTGAGGTTTTATAGTACTTTAATTGATGTGTAATATTTCTGGAACTGCTCTTGAAAGACTTGAAACTAGGAGCACCTGGCTTTGCTCAGTGGGTGGAGCACATGACTCATGATCTCAGGGTTGAGAGTTTGAGCCCTACATTGAATATAGATATTAGACATTACACGTTACTTAAAAAAAAAAATAAAATCTTAAAAAAAAAGAATTGAAACCAGAAAGAGGAAGTTGAATGAAAACAGACTTTTAAGAAATACCCTTATCAAGGAAAAATAAGGTGCACCAATATATTGGCATCCTTACCTATTTGATTTTAAGGTTTGCAGACATTTCAGAATAAAATTTTTTTATATATAATGATGAAATATTTTTGTATATATGTTTGCATCGTACATGGTTTTGTTTTTATTTTCTTATATTTACTTGTTTGTATTAGTTGGTGCAGTAACTGTGATAAGTCCATTAGAATTGATTAGAACCAAGATGCAATCTAAGAAGTTTTCTTATGAAGAATTACATCGATTTATCAGCAGGAAAGTGTCTGAAGATGGTTGGATTTCCCTTTGGAGGGGCTGGGCTCCTACTGTTCTTAGAGATGTACCATTCTCAGGTAGGATTTATTTTAGTATCTGCTCAATTTTAGGTAGTGTTGTCTGATGTATATATCACTTTTAAATCAACTAAATTTAAACCCTTTAAGGCTAACAGTAAGTTATCTTCTTTAGTGACCATAAACTTCTAGTTTGTTGTTGGGCTCTCAGATCTTTATGAGTCTTTATTGAATGAATAGTATCTGTCTAATACAAGCTTTTCTTTTTTCTTTCTTTTTAACTTTTTAAAAGATATTAACTGGTATGTAGTCATATTTAGATAATACAAACTACCTTTGACATTATTCTAAATGCCATAATTAGTAAGGTAAATAAATTACTACAAATCAAAATATAAAATACATTAAATACCACCTGTGAATTATATTGACTCCTGCTTTTTCAATTATTACAGATCAAAATCTTCCCCTTTGAGTATCCTGTAAAACACTATTATTAATCAGAAGATTGTGCTAATTATTGAATTATGAAGGAACAGAAAATTATGAAAAAGAAGTATAAAACTAACAAATAACTTACAAAATGTGCATACTTCAGTAATATTTCTCTTGTGAATCACAGAATTTTCTGTTTAAAACCTGAGATGAATAATTATTGAGAACCCTTGTATTAAAGTTCCTCTTTCTTCTTTCCTTTGAGTTAATCTTTTTCTTGGGCTCTCTTATTCACATGCATCTTGCCCTTTCCATTACTATTTTTCTTCAACTTTCTATATTCAGTTAATGCTATTTAGAAATATAGATTCATAGGCCAATTATTTTTTTTTACTATAATATTTGACAAGTAGAAAGTAACAGTATAAATTATGAAGTATATTAATAAAGTGAACACATGTGAAGTCACCAGTTCAATCTCTGAACTAGAACACTGCAGTTTTTCAAATCATGACATATATCCGCCTCGACTGCCACATCCAGTGGTCACTGCTATACTGAATTTTTTTTACCATTCATTTGATTTTTTTTAAATATAAAATTTATTATCAAATTGGTTTCCATACAACATCCAGTGCTCATCGCAACAGGTGCCCTCCTCAATGCCCATCACCCACTTTCCCCTCTGTCCCACCCCCCATCAACCCTCAGTTTGTTCTCAGTTTTTAAGAGTCTCTTATGCTTTGGCTCTCTCCATCTCTAACCTCTTTTTTTTTTTTTTTTTTTCCTTCTCCTCTCCCACGGACTTCTGTTAAGTTTCTCAGAATCCACATAAGAGTGAAAACATATGATATCTGTCTTTCTCTGTATGACTTACTTCACTTAGCATAACATTCTCCAGTTCCATCCACGTTGCTACAAAAGGCCATATTTCATTCTTTCTCATTGCCACGTAGTACTCCAGTGTGTATATAAACCACAATTTCTTTATCCATTTGTCATTTAATGGACATTCAGGCTCTTTCCATAATTTGGCTATTGTTGAAAGTGCTGCTATAAACATTGGGGTACATGTGGCCCTGTGCCTCAGCACTCCTGTATCCCTTGGGTAAATTCCTAGCAGTGCTATTGCTGGGTGATAGGGTAGATCTAGTTTTAATTTTTTGAGGAACCTCCACACTGTTTTCCAGAGCAGCTGCACCTGTTTGCATTCCCACCAACAGTGCAAGAGGGTTCCCGTTTCTCCACATCTTCTCCAGCATTGATAGTCTCCTGATTTGTTAATTTTAGCCACTCTGGCGTGAAGTGATATCTCAGTGTGGTTTTGATTTGTATTTCCCTGATGAGGAGTGACATTGAGCATCTTTTCATGTGCCTGTTGGCCATCTGGTTATCTTCTTTAGAGAAGTGTCTATTCGTGTCTTCTGCCCATTTCTTCACTGGATTATTTGGTTTTTGGGTGTGGAGTTTGGTGAGTTCTTTATAGATTTTGGATACTAGCCCTTTATCTGATATGTCATTTGCAAATATCTTCTCCCATTCTGTTGGTTGCCTTTTAGTTTTGTTGATTGTTTTCTTTGTAGTACAGAAGCTTTTTATCTTGATGAGGTCCCAGTAGTTCATTTTTGCTTTTAATTCCCTTGCCTTTGGAGATGTGTCAAGTAAGAAGTTGCTGCGGCTGAGGTCAGAGAGGTTTTTTCCTGCTTTCCCTTCTAGGGTTTTGATGGGTTTCCTGTCTCACATTCAGTCCTTTATCCATTTTGAGTTTATTTTTTGTGAATGGTATAAGAAAGTGGTCTAGTTTCATTCTGCATGTTGCTGTCCAGTTCTCCCAGCACCATTTGCTAAAGAGACTTTTTTCCACTTGGTACTCTTTCCTGCTTTGTCAAACATTAATTGGCCATAGTTTGTGTGTCCAGTTCGTGGTTCTGTATTCTATTCCGTTGGTCTATGTGTCTGTTTTTGCGCCAATACCGTACTGTCTTGATGATTATAGCTTTGTAGTAGAGGCTAAAGTCCAGGATTGTGATGCCTCCCACTTTGGTTTTCTTTTTCAACATTACTTTGGCTATTCTGGATCTTTTGTGGTTCCATACAAATTTAAGGATTGTTCTAGCTCTGAGAAGAATGCCGGCACAATTTTGATTGGGATTGCACCAAATATGTAGATTGCTTTGGGTAGTATTGACATTTTAACAATATTCTTTCTTCCAGCCTATGAGCATGGAATGTTTTTCCATTTCTTTGCATCTTCTTCAGTTTCCTTCATAAGCTGTCTATAGTTTTCAGCATACAGATCTTTTACATCTTTGGTTAGGTTTATTCCTAGGTATTTTATGCTTCTTGGTGCAATTGTGAATGGGATCAGTTTCTTTTTTGTCTTTCTGTTGCTTCATTATTAGTGTATAAGAATGCAGTTGATTTCTGCACATTAATTTTGTATCCTGCGACTTTGCTGAATTTATGTATCAGTTCTAGTAGACTTTTGGTGGAGTCTATCGGGTTTTCCATGTATAATATCATGTCATGTGCAAAAAGTGAAGGCTTGTCTTCATCTTTGCCAATTTTGGTGCCTTTGATTTCCTTTTGTTGTCTGCTGATGCTAGAACTTCCAACAGTATGTTAAGGAACAGCAGTGGTAGTGGACATCCCTGTCATGTTCCTGATCTCAGGGGAAAGCTCTCAGTTTTTCCCCATTGAGGATGATATTAGCTGTGAGCTTTTCATAAGTGGCTTTTATGATGTTTAAGTATGTTCCTTCTATCCCGACTTTCTCGAGGGTTTTTATTAAGAAAGGATGCTGAATTTTGCCAAATGCTTTTTCTGCATCGATTGACAGGATCATATGGTTCTTATCTTTTCTTTTATTAATGTGATGTATCACATTGATTGATTTACGAATGTTAAACCAGCCCTGCAGCCCAGGAATGAATCCCACTTGATCATGGTGAATAATTCTTTTTATATGCTGTTGAATTCGATTTGCTAGTATCTTCTTGAGAATTTTTGCATCCATATTCATCAGGGATATTGGCCTGTAGTTCTCTTTTTTTGCTGGGTCTCTGGTTTGGGAATCAAAGTAATACTGGCTTCATAGAATGAGTCTGGAAGTTTTCCTTCCCTTTCTATTTTTTGGAACAGCTTGAGAAGGATAGGTATTATCTCTACTTTAAAAGTCTGGTAGAATTCCCCAGGGAAGCCATCTGGTCCTGGACTCTTATGTGTTGGGAGATTTTTGATAACTGATTCTATTTCTTTGCTGGTTATGGGTTTGTTTCTTTTTCCTCCTGATTGAGTTTTGGAAGTGTGTGGGTGTTTAGGAATTTGTCCATTTCTTCCAGGTTGTCCAGTTTGTTGTCATATAATTTTTCATAGTATTCCCTGATAATTGCTTGTATTTCTGAGGGATTGGTTGTAATAATTCCATTTTCATCCATGATTTTATCTATTTGGGTCATCTCCCTTTTCTTTTTGAGAAGCCTGGCTAGAGGTTTATCAATTTTGTTTATTTTTTTCAAAAAAACCAACTCTTGGTTTCATTGATCTTTTCTATTATTTCTAAACAGTATGTTATTTAGTTTTGCCTATTTTTGAGCTTTTTTTAATGTTTATTTTTGGGAGAGTGAGCACAAATTGGGGAGGGACAGAGAGAGGGAGACACAGAATCTGAAGCAGGCTCCAGGGTCCAAGCTATCAACACAGAGCCCAACTTGGGGCTCGAACCCACAAACCCTGAGAAGCATGACCTGAGCCAAAGTCAGACACCCAACTGAGCCACCCAGGCGCCTCTTTTTGAGCTTTAAAAGCTTATTTTACTTAAAAATCTTAAGATTTACTTTTGTTTTTACGTATAACTTTAAAAAATTTTTACTCTTCTTTATGAGTAAACAAGTAAGTGCTATTGTGAATGTTTTTAACAGACTCTTGGTGTACAAGAATTTGTCCAGTATTAGATTTGTTAGTTCATATAAATATATATTTTAATTATTAAGTAATATCAAATTCTTTTTTTTTAATTAGGCTTCATGCCCAATGTGGGGCTTGAACTCATGACCCTGACATCATGAGTTGCATACTCTGCTGACAGCCAGTCAGGCACCTCTCAAATTCTTTTTTAAAGTGATTGTGTAGATGAGTACACCTACCAGTTTTCTGTTCCTTCATTTCATCCCCTCACCAGCACTTTTACTATCAAAGTTCATAATTTTTGTTCACCTAGTAAGTTAAAGTGGTATCTTATTTTAACTTAATACTTGCCTGATTAGTAATGAGGTTAGGCACTGTTTCATTGGCCATTCACTTATCCATAATTGATTTGCGATTAAGAACTGAAGTAAGTATTCAACTGTCTTTCTCCCTCATATGGATGGTAGTTATCCCAGCATCATTTATTGAATAACCATACATGCTCCGGGAGTTTGTAGTATAACCTGTCACATTAAAGTTTCACACATGCCTGGATCTATTCCACTGGCCAATTTGTCTAACCCTTTGCTAATACTGCAGTGTTGTCTAAATTACTAGTGCATTATTAAATGTTTTGATGTTACCTTATTTCCCCCCTCCAGGAATGTCCTATATCTCTGTTATATAACTCTAAGTTTTTGAAGTGTTTTAGTAGAGTTTTAAAATTTTCTTAATATTACATACAACTTTTTTTTGATTTATTTATGGGTACACCTACCTCCAACTTTGGTAGCTCTTTTATTTAAGTTTTTATTTAAATTCGAGTTAGTTAACATACAGCATACTATTGCTTTCAGGAGTAGAATTTAGTGATTCATCACTTACATGTAAAACCCAGTGCTTATCCCAACAAGTGTCCTCTTTAATGCCTATCACCCACTTAGCCCATCTCCTAGTCACCTCCTCTCCAGTAATCCTATTTGTTCTCTATAGTTAAAGTCTCATGGTTCACCTCCCTCTTTTTTTCCCCTTCTGTGTTTGTTCTGTTTCTTAAATTCCACATAGGAGTGATATTTCATGAGTATTTGTTTTTCTCTGACTGACTTCTTTCACTTTTAATAATACAATCTAGTTCTATCCACACTGTTGAAAATGGCAAGATGTCATTCTATTTTATCACCGACTAATATTCCATTGAGTATATATACCACCTCTTAATCCATTCATCAGTCGATGGACATTTGGGCTCTTCATATAGTTTGGCTATTGTTGATAGTACTGCTATAAACATTGGAGTGCATATGCCCCCTTGAATCAGCATTTTTGTATCCTTTGGATAAATACCTAGTAGTGCAATTGCTGGGTTGTAGGGTAGTTTTATTTTTAACTTTTTGAGGAACCTCTACACTCTTTTCCAGAGTGGTTGCATGAGTTTGCATTTACACCAGCAGTGTAAGAGGTTTCCCCTTTACCCACATTCTCGCCAACATCTTTTGTTTCCTGTGTTGTCAATTCTAGCCATTCTGACAGGTGTGAAGTGGTATCTCATCATGGTTTTGATTTTCTTTTCCCTGATGATGAGTGATGTTGAGCATTTTTTCATATGCCTGTTAGCCACCTGGATGTCTTCTTTGGAAAAATGTCTATTCAAGGCTTCAGCCCATTTCTTAACTGGATTGTTTTTTGGGTATTGAGTTTGATAAGTTCTTTATAGATTTTGGATGCTAACCCTTTATCTGATATGTCATTTGCAAATATCCCATTCCATAGGCTGTCTTTTAGTTTTGTTGACTGTTTCCTTCACTGTGCAGAAGCTTTTTATCTTGATGAAGTTCCAAGAGTTGATGATTGTTTTTTTGTTTCCCTTGCCTCCAGACATGTGCCTAGTGAGAAGTGCCATAGCCAAGATCAAAGAAGTTGCTACCTGTGTTCTCCTCTAGCATTTTGATGGTTTCAGGTCTCACATTTAAGTCTTTCATTCATTTTGAATTGATTTTTGTGTATGGTATAAGAAAGTTGTACAGTTTCATTCTTTTGCATGTCGCTGACCAGTTTTCCTAGCACCATTTGTAGAAGAGACTGTCCTTTTTCCATTGGATATTCTTTCCTGCTTAGTCGAAAATTAGTTGACCATGTAGTTGTGGATCCACTTCTAGACTTTCTAATCTGTTCCACTGATCTTTGTGTCCGTTTTTGTGCCAGTACCATACTGTCTTCATGATTACAGCTTTGTAATATTTTATAAATTTATAATTTTTCATAATAATCTCTTATAACTAATTCTGTGGTATTGGTTGTGATCTCTGCTCTTTCATTGATGGTTTTATTTATTTGGGTCCTTTTGCTCTCTTTTTTTTGATAAGTCTGCCTAGGGGATTATCAATTTTGTTAATTCTTTGAAAGAACAAGCTCCTGGTTTCATTAATTTGTTTTATTGTTTTGTTTTTGTTTGTTGGTTCATTTCTATATCATTTATTTCTGCTCTAATCTTTATGATTTCCCTACTTGTGCTTGCTTTAAGCTTTATTTGCTGTTCCTTTTCTGGCTCCTTTAGGTGTAAAGTTAGGTCATGTATTTGAGACTTTTCTTCCTTCTTTAGGAAGGCCTGGATTGCTATATATTTCCCTCTTAGGACCACCTTTGCTGCATCCCAAAGGTTTTGGACTGTTATGTTTCCATTTTCATTGGCTTCCATGTATTATTTTTTATTTCTTCTTTAATTTCCTGGCGAACTCATTCATTCTTTATTAGGATGTTCTTTAACCTACATGTATTTATAGTCTTTTCAAATTTTTTCTTGTGATTAACTTCAAGTTTCATAGCATTGCAGGCAGAAAAAATGTATAGTATGATATCAATCTTCTTGTATTTGCTTAGGCCTGATTTGTGACCCAGTATGTGATCTGTTTTGGAGACTGTTCCATGTGTACTCAAAAAAGTGTGTATTCTGCTTTAGGATGAAATGTTCTGAAGATCTCTGTTAAGTCCCTCTGGTCCATTGTGTTATTCAAAGCCATTGTTTCCTTGTTGAGTTTCTGCTTAGATGATCTGTCCATTGTTGTAAGTGGGGTGTTAAAGTCCCACTTACATATTTAGGGGTTTCAAGTTGGGGGCATAAATATTTAAAATTGTTAGATCATCCCATTAGATAGACCCCTTTATTATGATCTAATTTCCTGCTTCATCTCTTGTTACAGTCTTTGGTTTAAAATCTAGTTTGTCAGATACAGGTTTGGCTATTCCAGCTTTCTTTTCATGTCCATTAGCCTGATAAATGGTTTCCACCCCTCACTTTCAATCTGCAGATTTCTTTAGGTCTAAGATAAATCTCTTGTAGCCAACATGTAGATGGGTCTTGTTTTGGTAATCCATTCTGACACCCTATGTCTTTTGGTTAGAGCATTCAGTTCATTTACATTCAGAGTAATTATTGATAGATAAGAATTTAGTACTACCATTTTATTACTTGTTTTGTCATTGTTTCTGTCTTTGTGGCTTTTGGTCTTCTTTTCCCACTCAAAAAGTCCCCTTTAATTATTGCAGGGCTGTTTTAGGAGTGGTCATGAAGTTCTTTAGTTTCTTTGTCTTTCTGGGAAACTCTTTTTTTTTTAATGTTTTATTTATTTTTGAGAGAGAGTGTGAGCGGAGGGGAACAGAGAGAGAGGGAGACACAGAATCTGAAGCAGGCCCCAGTCTCCAAGCTGTCAGCACAGAGCCTGATGTGGGGCTTGAACTCACAAACCAAAAGATCATGACCTGAGCCAAAGTTGGGTAGCTTAACTGATTGAGCCACCCAGGCACCCCTCTGGGAAACTCTTTATCTCTCCTTCTGTTCTGAATGACAGCCTTGCTGGATAGGGTATTCTTGGCTGCATATTTTTCCCATTCAGCACGTTGAATAAATATATTATGCCACCCCTTCAGGCTTGCCAAGTTTCTGTGAAGAGATTTGCTGTGAACCTTGTCTTTCCTTGTAAGTTACAGTTTTCATTTCCCTTGTTGCTTTCAGGATTCTTACCATAACTCTGTATTTTGCAAATTTTACTAGAGCATGTCTCGGTGTTGGCCTGCTTTGATTGATTTTGATGGGAGGTCTGTCTCTGTGCTTCCTGGATGTGGATGTCTGTCTCCTTCCCCAGATTAGGAAAGTTTTCATCTGTAATTTGCGCAAATAAACCTTCTGCCTCCTTTTCCCTCTCTTCTTCTGGGACTCCTATGAGATGAATGTTACTATGTTTTATGGTGTTATTGAGTTTCCTATGTCTACATTTGTAATCCAGTATTTTTCTTTCCCTCCTTCCCTCCTTCCCTATCTCTGTTCCCTCTCTCCCTGATCAGGGCCCCCACCTGTCCACAGAACCAGGTTCTTTCTCCCCCAAATCACATCTCTCCATCTCCTCCCCTCCATGATGTGGCCTCTTTTCTCCCTCTAGACGTGCAGTTTGTGTTCTCAGTCCTCAGGTCAATTTCCTGGCTGTTCAGATTGATTTAGTATTTATCTCTTTTTTTTTTTTTTTTTAATTTTTTTTTCAACGTTTTTTATTTATTTTTGAGACAGAGAGAGACAGAGCATGAATGGGGGAGGGGCAGAGAGAGAGGGAGACACAGAATCGGAAACAGGCTCCAGGCTCCGAGCCATCAGCCCAGAGCCTGACGCGGGGCTCGAACTCACGGACCGTGAGATCGTGACCTGGCTGAAGTCGGACGCTTAACCGACTGCGCCACCCAGGCGCCCCGATTTAGTATTTATCTAGTTGAGTTTAAAGAATGAGGCAAGCATGGGGTCCTTCCTGTTCTACCATCTTAACTCCTCTTGGTAGCTATTTTAAAAGCTCTGTTAAAATAAAAATTCCAAATCTTAGGCTGGGGCATTGTTATAATTAATTTTTGTCTGTTAGATTGTGTTTAATATTCAGCTACTTTTAAATTTCTATTAATAATTTTGTCTTTTGGATTTTCTATATAGACATTAATATATAAATTATAACACTTTGTTCATTTTTAATCATTAGAGCTTTTTTTTCTATCTTACTATGCTCTGTAGAACAGTTTTGAATAATAAATAGCAATGATAATGTCACATCCCTATCATTTTTTCTCATTCTAAAGGAAATACTTCTGTTGTTTCACCATTAATTACTTTTGCTATTGTTTTTGATGCATATCCTTTTTCTATTTAAAGAAATTCTCTTTTATCCCAGGTTTTCAAGAAATTGCTTTGCTTTAAATGAAAATGTGTTGAATTTTATGAAATGCTTTTCCATCAATTTTAGATTATTGCATGGGCATTTTAATGCAGTGTTTGGCATTTATTTGCTATATTTACTACCTTTGCATTCCTCTTATGGAAACCCACTTTCGTCATAGTGTATGATCTTTTATAAAATACTTCTGGCTTCAGTTGCTTTTTTTTTATTTTTTATTTTTTTAAGAATCTTTATACCTTTGTTAATGAATGAGATTGAAATGTAATTTTGTTTTCTCCTACTGACCTTGTCAGGCTTTGGAATTAAAGTCCTACTTTACTATTGCATAGGGGTTCTTTTTGTTTATAAGACTGCTAGAACATTTCTGAGAATTTGGTTCTTCCCTTCCCCCCTGCCCCCTTCTTTTTCAATCTCATCTAGTATGTGTCCAAGCAGGAAGTAGGGTGTGTCAAGGTTAGAATTACTCTTTTCCTTTAATATATACATTTATAAATAAAGTTCACATTTTACTTTTAAATTCTATGTTCATTTCATTCTCTGTTTTTATAGCACTGTACTGGTATAACTATGAAGTTTTAAAGAAGTGGCTGTGTGAGAAATCTGGTTTATATAAACCAACGTTTATGATCTACTTTACTTCAGGGGCATTGTCTGGCTCTGTAAGTTTATATTCTTTTGTTGTTAATTTTCCAGAATAACGGTAGCTGTCTTATTATAACAAATTATATAGCATTTCCTATCTGTTGAGATACCACTTTTGGGCTGCACGGCTTTAAGTATTGACTATCCCCTTTTGAGGAAATAAATTATTAGTCATTAAATGTCTTAAAATGTACTTTGTGTCCATGGTTTTATTATATTACAAATACATTTTTCTGAAAAAAATTTGGATTTCTTAGATCATTACAGTTATGATAATAGTGCTTTATTATTTACCAAATATTTGCCCATTTGTTCTTTAAATTAAATGCCAGTAGATCTGGTTAGGTAATTTTTCATGGAGTGTCATTTCATATGTATAATCAGATTGAATAGAAGTAATTTCATCGTCTGCGCTAATTCCTATTTCTTTGGGAACATTTTGGTAAGCATTCCTTAAAGGAATTTTAACAGAAATTACAGTCAGAAGGAAAGAATCTCTGATGACCTTTTTTAGGTAGTAGAGAGTTCACTTTTTCTAACTCTTCCACATAAGGTAAAGTTGTGTAGTGGTCTTACACAAAATGAATTTGTAATGACCTAGAATGAGATGCTGACCTATTGGAACCAAATGAAAACAAGATTGAAGGAGCATAGTGAAGGGATGGAGACCTGCAGAAAAATACTGGAATAATTGTACCAGAAAACTTGGAGCTAAGGAAGCCACTGTGATTGAGTTCAAAACTTAGATTTGAGCGTTTCCAGGTCTGGGCTCTGTCAGATTTAACTCTGTAAGTTATACGCCCATTGACTTTTTGAGTAATTTAAGTAGTTAAAAACCAGCAAGGTATTTTCATTATTCTTCTTATTTGTGAGGTGATTAAATGTAACTTAATTGTATTTTCATTATATCTTAATCCAGCATGAATGAAGAAAAACAAGTACTATTATATATTGAAATTTATAACAGATGAATCACAAAGTCAACTTTGTACATAAAAATAAATGCTTAATATCTTTTTTTAAAAAGTTGGATCATGGCTCCAGGATTTTATACCAGCTTTCCAAAAATATGAAGGAAAATTCCCTACTTTTAGATGCCCTATAATGCTGCCCTTTGACTGTTTTCAAACAAAAATTTGTTTCTGTAACAGAAAAAGTACATGAGTGTTATGTTCAGACTTTCTGTCAGGAAACAGAACAGCCTAAGCCACATCATTTTAGAAAGTGTCAAAGGCTTATATAACATTGTTGCTACCTTTGGCTGCTACATGCTAGATTATAGTGAGGGAGAAATAATAATTGATTTTCACTTACCTGAGATCTTTGAAACTGATGTTGGTTCAGAAACTTAAAACAACATCGTTAGGGTGAAATACAATGTAATTGATTTTGGGGAACATTTTGGGAGCCTATTGTCAAATGTGAATTGGGAAGAAAAACATTTTTACTTTGCATGGCTATTATGTCAATTATTATGACACATTCTTAAGGGAATTTACTCTTAAAAAAAAACCTTAATTAGGTCATTTTGAAAATAATCATTGATTCACTTTTAGATGTTTTTAAAAGTGTGATTTGTGAACTACTGTAGCTATATTTGATAAATATGTTGAAACCCATAAAGTGTTGTTCATGTAAATTTTTTTTTAATCAATTTAAAAATATTGGAATTTTTAAATGCTTACTAAATAATTGAGAATTTCGGTTTTATTTTTTTATTTTTTTTAATTTTTAACGTTTATTTATTTTTGAAACAGAGAGAGACAGAGCATGAACGGGGGAGGGGTAGAGAGAGAGGGAGACACAGAATCGGAAGCAGGCTCCAGGCTCCGAGCCATCAGCCCAGAGCCCGACGCGGGGCTCGAACTCACAGACCGTGAGATCGTGACCTGAGTCGAAGTCGGACACTTGAACAACTGAGCCACCCAGGCGCCCCGAGAATTTGTTTTAAAATATTATATTGGGATTCTCTCTCCCTCTACACCTTCATGTGTAGTAAAGGAATAGTAGGACCTACAGGAGCATCGGAAATTTGTGAATACTGGTTTTGGAGTCAGTGGTCTGTCTGGTTCTAATTCTGACTCTATCACTAGTAGTTGTGTGACCTCAGGAAAGTAGCAGAGCTTTTTTGAGACTATTTATATCTGAATTTGGGGAGAAATATATAGGACACGTTATTTTTTCTTTAATAACAACTTCTCTTTGAATAGATAATGGTTTCATTTTAAGTTTCAGTTTAGTTATGATTTCCATTATTATCCTGAAGTAATTTCCTATTTAGAATAATGTAAAAACATTTAGAAAAAATTTAAAGGTAAATTTAATCAATTTTACTTTTTGACAGATTGCAGCTATTGCAACTTTGCCATTTGATGTGGTAAAAACACAAAAGCAGACACAACTTTGGATAGATGAATGTCATAAAAGTAAGTTTTATTAATTTAAAACATTTTCAGGATGCCATGATTGTTTTTGTTTTTGTTTTTCTTTCCAGGTAGAAGAAAAATAAAGAAACAAGATTTTTTCCTTTGCTGCCTTAACTGAAACTATAATATACTGTTAGAATGAAATGCCCAGAAAAAATACTCTAAATCCCCTCCAAAATTTAAGAAATTTAAAAATCTCTTTTGCCTGCCATCAATTAAGTTCATACCTGCTATATAGAAGATTACATACTAGGGGCGCCTGGGTGGCTCAGTCGGTTGGGCGTCCGACTTCAGCTCAGGTCACGATCTCATGGTCCGTGAGTTTGAGCCCTGCATCGGGCTCTGGGCTGATGGCTCAGAGCCTGGAGCTGTTTCAGATTCTGTGTCTCCCTCTCTCTCTGCCCCTTCCCCATTCATGCTCTGTTTCTCTCTGTCTCAAAAGTAAATAAACATTAAAAAAAAAAAAAAAAAAAGATTGCATACTATATAACTATTTTTTTTTTTTTAAGAGTTTGAAAGAGAGAGGAAGAACGGGAGCAGGGAAGGGGCAGAGAGGGAGAGAGGATCCCAAGCAGGCTCCACGTTAGCAGAGCCTGACACAGGACTTGCTCTCACAGACTGTGTGTGGGGGGGCTCCATCTCATGAACCATGAGATCATGGCCAGAACTGAAATCAAGAGTCAGACTCTTAACCAGCTGAGCCACCCAGGCGCCCCTATAATTATCCTTTCAAATAAATCTAGACAAATTAGGGTGAAGGGTAGGAAATTACTAGGAACCCATCGTCTCTTGTTTGTTTCATTAGTAAACATATTTCTTTTTTTTTTTCCTGTTTATTTTTTAGCTTCTTTGGATAGGTTTTTTTCTTCATATTATCCAATTTTTCCTTCTTTTTTAATTTTTTTTTTTTCAACGTTTTTTATTTATTTTTGGGACAGAGAGAGACAGAGCATGAACGGGGGAGGGGCAGAGAGAGAGGGAAACACAGAATCGGAAACAGGCTCCAGGCTCCGAGCCATCAGCCCAGAGCCTGACGCGGGGCTCGAACTCACGGACCGTGAGATCGTGACCTGGCTGAAGTCGGACGCTTAACCGACTGCGCCATCCAGGCGCCCCTTTTCCTTCTTTATATAACCTGTAATTTATTCTAGAACAAAAGTGTACTTAGTTGCTTCCACCAGATCTGTCATTATTATTATCTATGGAAAATGTGGCAAACCCACTGGAAATTACCCATTACAAAATTATGTCATGTAAACCTTCTGACTGATAAGTCTCTTACAATGATGTAAATAGTTTTGACCCACCAGAAGATTTTGCATACAAAGTAAAATAGGTATTATAATATGTTGAAAAAAACATTGCTTACCGAACCCTGAAACTGAATCTGATGACAACTTTGTCCTTGACTTTCCATAGTCCTAGTTCCCACTAATAATAAGAGCTAACTAAAACCCGAGAAGTAATCAAAGTTGATTATCAGGGTTCTTCCAGTTCCCTGTTTTAGGTGGGAGCCTTTTAGCTGCCTATGCCCTATCTGTTCTCCCTTGGTCGTTTGAAATTATTGGTTCATTCTTCTTTCCAACTAATCATAATTCCTGTTTCCTCTATTGCATTAAGTATTTACTATAGTGGGAATATTTCTTTATTGTGATTCATGACTATGGCCATGAGGGCACAGACATGGTGACAGGGAGAAGATGGGAATCTCTACAGGTAGATTCTGAGGCTCACTAAGGTTTGAGAGTCACTTCTCTGGGTAAATACTCTTTGGAGTCAGCTGGGGTGCTCTTTTACTACATCTGAAGCTGGCCACCACCCCCAGTGGACTCTCATTTAATAGTTCTAATCTGGGGCCCTAGCTTGTGTATTTTGAAAATGTTCCCTAGATGATGATGATTATATATCCTCGTTGAGACTGGCATCAGGGAGGCATCTTCTTTCACTAGATTCAGCTCTTACCGATGATAGCTGTTTTTTTCCTTATGTTTTTCCAGTAACCCCCAAAGGAGAAATCTAGAATAAGCCTTGGGTCTTAATTTTACATGATTATCTGTGGTCACTTTTACCTGTTCCTCTGCTTCAGCTATGAACCGGTTATATTTACTTCTACTGAAAACTACACTTCTGATTTGAGTGATAAATAGCCCATATTTTTTTCATTTTTATATACTATTTATCCCTACCAAATGCTCCATTTGTAGTGGTTCCTCCACTCTGGTATATACAGACAAATGAGGCAGTGTCCAACAGCTCATAATCTAATGGAAAAGAAGCATTTTAGGATGTAGTCCTATCATTTATGTAGTCCTATCATGAGTCCATCATTTATATTTAACTAAAAAATTTTAATCTCAGGTTTCAGGCACCTGGGTGGGGTTAAGCACCTGACTCTTGATTTCAGCTCAGGTCATGATCTCAAGGTTCATGAGTTCAAGCCCCACCTCAGGCTTTGTGCTGCAGTATGGAGCCTGCTTGGGATTCTCTCTCTCTCCTTCTCTGCCCCTCCTCCACGCTTGCTCACTCGTTCTCTCAATAAATAAATAAACTTAAAAAAATTTAATCTCAGGTTTCCACTTCATAAACCTGGCTCAGATCCCCATTGGGTTGTTGGGGAGGATACGGAGCAATGATAACGCGAATGCTGGGCAGGTGAGAGTATGAGTTTGGAAAATAATCTGGCAATGCCAAGAAGGCTCTCTGAACAAGAAGTTCCACCTAAGATATGTGCCCTAGGGAAATGTCTGCACATGTAGAGATACTCACTGAAAGAATTACAATCCCCAAAAGTTAGAAAGCACTGAAATAGCCCCTAGCAAAGAAATGGGTAAATTGTGATCGTTCATATAATGCAATACCATACAGCAATGAAAATGAATAAAATATAGCTATGCTTGTCAACATAGATAATCCTAAAAGCACATTACAAATGTACAATGTCATATAGCATTTATGTAAAGTTTAAGAGCATAAAAAGCAAGAGTATGTATTTATGGATATGTTCATATGTAGTAAAGGTTTAAACACATGCATGAGAAAGATAAAGGAAAAAGGGGAGAGAGTGGTTACATCTAAGGAGAGCAATAGTATTGAGAAGGAATATATTGAGGACTTCAATTGTATCTAAAAGATACAGATGTTAGGATTTGAAAAATGTGGATGGTCAGTAAATGAGTATTTTATTGTTGTCTATGCTTGAAATACATAGTAACCAACGGTGTTTCCTTACAATATTCCTGTAGGAATAGCTCTTCAGTGTTGGAACTTAGGCAGGAAATATTGTGGAGATCGCTTTGGAGCTCTACTGAGACTTAATCTTCAGTTAATAACTCTTTCTGTCTGTTCTCGTCTGCATTTATTGCACTGTAGTCTTTAAACAGGGACCGGTTTGGGGCTTGAATTCTACAAGATCAGCCAATACCTGACTATTTGGTTTCCTTTCTT
Organism: Panthera uncia; assembly: GCF_023721935.1. Lineage (NCBI taxonomy): Eukaryota > Metazoa > Chordata > Mammalia > Carnivora > Felidae > Panthera > Panthera uncia. Next base: position 87,827,775 of record NC_064816.1, on the reverse strand, counting down.
ACACCAGTTGTTTCCAAAAATTTAAATGGAATAATTCAAATATGCAGAAGTTGCCGACTCATAGTATAAAGTTTTTGTCATTGACTTTCTTTAGAAAGTTAAATTTCATTCATAAACACTTTGTTCTTGGTTTAAAAAATGTCCTTTTGTTGGGTTGCTATAATTATTATATTTATACTATTTATATTGATCATACAGCTTCTTAAATAACAAGGCCTCATTTATCTTCATAGAGAATCTGATATTTATATAAATGAGATTTGAGATAATGAGCCCCCATTCCATTAAGTGGCAAAATTCTAAAAAGCCATTTCTGAAAGCTCTCTTTCTCCACCCTTTCCCTTTTTCCCCTGGCCATGCTTAATACTATATACTTGAATCTTTCTTAATGACTCACTTTTCCATGTTCACATTGATGATTGTGGAGTCTAATAGCAGCTCCCAGCAGCTAATGAGGATAATAGAGGAGTGTTTGCCCCTCATCCAACTGGTGTCAAACCAAGACCTTGACAACTTCCGTGTGCAGCTATCACAGTGTTTGCATAGTAGTGTGTCTGCTTCATAGCAGCCTCTTGTTTTACTTACTGTGTCTAGTAGTCTTTGGGTTAAGCCAGCTGCTTAGAATCGTTGTGTAAAATAAAGGTAAGTAAACTTTGTGCATGAATAGCTCATTTATAGCTTTATGTTTGAACCTCAGTGACAAATTATACACTGTAATTATACACTATATTATACACTATACACCTTTAACCTTCAACATTTTTCTAGTTTTTCTTTTTAATGAATCCAACTATTAAATATAAGACTTTGGGTAAGTTTTGGGTAAATAGATCTTTTCTTAGTATAATGAAATTATACACCCCACATTCCCAAAGACCATAAATACTTGATGTATGTCATATGTATTAGAAATAATTAAGTGGTAATTTATAATGTATCATTTCTTTAACATTTAGTTTCTATGCCTTTGCATATGTCAACGTGGACTATCATGAAGAACATTGTTGCTAAGAATGGGTTTGCAGGATTATTTACAGGTAAAAATACTTATTTTACCAAATTGTTGAATAAAATGATTACTTTTCAGTCTGTCCTTTTCCTAAATTAGCAGGAAATTATTGAAAATATTACACATTTATGACTTCTCCCTAAACATCTTTAAGTTAAAAAAAATCTGAATAGATTTAATAAGATGAAACTTCTGTATAAAAGTAAAACGGAATTAAAGTGAGGAGCTTGGGAGTAATTTGGCTTGTTCTTTGATACCAGTTGATGGCACAGTGTTTGATACATCACTTCATTTGATCATTATCAGAATGAAATCAAATAAATTACATTTTTTAAACATAAGGTAAAATTTGTTCTGATTTTTTTCTATTCTCTTTTCAGGCCTCATTCCCCGTTTAATTAAAATTGCTCCTGCTTGTGCCATTATGATCAGTACCTATGAATCTGGGAAGGCTTTTTTCCAGATGCAAAATGCCGGAAGACAACAATACCAGTGATGCTGTTTCAGCTTGAAGTAACAACCAAAGCCAAATAATAAGTTGGAGATTCTTAGGCAAGAACTCTTACCATTATCTCAAAATGATTTATTTTCTATTTTATAACTTAAATGAGTAGTTTCTGCTTTGCCTCTAAATCATAATCCTAAGTTAAAAATAAATAGTTACCCTAATTTTTGAGATACTGAAAAAGATATTCCAGAAATCACATCCATTAAATGTCCCTGTAAAGAAAAGAAAAATTATTCCTAAATACTGAAAGCAATAATCTGAGAGTTTGATAATTGAGAATGTGTAGGATGTACCAGAACATTTTGAATTGTGTTCTGAATGATGTGGAGAGTCTAGAAGAAAAATGCCCAAGTCTTTTATACATACCTAAATCATGCATGTAGACATTTAAGTATTTCAGCAAAGTATATAATAGATGGCAGTCTTTAAGTAACATTATTTGCATTTAGCAAATAATACCTATTACTTTCTTTAATTCAAATGCATTAGATTTTTTTTTTTTTTTTTTTTTTTTTTTACTTCCTGTTGCTGTTTTAAGGCTTCACCAGTGTTAGGATTTCTTCACTCAAAGGTATGGCTATTTTATCTTTATGAATCAAAATATAACTTTATATGTTATAGGTGATATTTTTGATGATTAAAGACTCCATTATTCACTGTTTCTGCAAAAGAGGAGTCGTCTTTCTGATGGTGTTAAATGTTTGGCACAGTGACTCTTGGCTGAGCAGAAAACCACATTACATTTACATTAGTAAAATTTATGTTTCAGCTTAGGAAGGGCCTCTGGTTTCAGCCATCTTGTAATTCAGGTATCACTGTTTGTGGAGTTCTCTAGGTCACTTGTACTGGCTTCTTCTAACACAATAGAGATTACTAATATAGTATAAGACACACAATGTTTCCAAAATGTCCCTCGATTTTACACATCTTCATGTTAGTATGCTAGATCAAGAGACTAAAGAGGCAGCAGTTTCCTTGAAGAAATAGCTTTCAGTCACTGTAGGCTAACGCCTCAGTAATGTTGCTTATGACTGCAGGAATGAGACAGGGAAGGGTTATGAAGACAGGACAAAAGTGATACCCTTTTTTTGTTTTTGTTTCATTTTCCTAGGATCTGTATCCTATAAGAAAAAGCACTTTATTGCAGTCTACTTGTATGCTAGGAAATGTGAAGTATTTTTTGTTCTAAAATAGAGTAATATGTTCAGGTGACAGACCTCTAGTGTTTGTAGAGGAACTAATGTACTTTGTATTATAGAAAAGAGTTTATCTATTTCACCAGAACAGATCGTGTGTGTATGTAGTCTTTTGTGTTTGTTTACCCTCTATTGATTTACCTTAAAATTGCAATATCTATAAAATCATAAATATTTATGACTTTGACATTTTCATTAAAATATTTTGATTTCTTAAAAGTATGACTGTGCTTCAAGCTAAATATTTGCATACAAAATCATTATTTTAATGCTATACTATATAAGAAAGTTTATTTTATTTTATTTTTTTATTTTTTTTTTTTATTTATTTTTGAGACAGAGAGAGACAGAGCATGAACGGGGGAGGGGCAGAGAGAGAGGGAGACACAGAATCTGAAACAGGCTCCAGGCTCCGAGCCATCAGCCCAGAGCCTGACGCGGGGCTCGAACTCACGGACCGTGAGATCGTGACCTGGCTGAAGTCGGACGCTTAACCGACTGCGCCACCCAGGCGCCCCAGGAAAGTTTTATCTTGAACACTGATGTTTAACAGTATTAAATTTATTTTATTTTATTTTTTAACAGTATTAAATTTACCTTGGTTCTGTTATGCTTCTTTTTGGTAACTGATCAGTAGAAAACAAAAATTTTAATTTGTAACTTTTAAGAAGCAGTCTGATATCTCACCTTAATGTAATACCAACAGGGATACTGCCGCCACCCCCAGTACTGTATGACTGCATATATGGAAAATTCTTATCATTCAGGATTAAAATAAATAAATCTAATTCCTTAGAAGCTTTTCTAATACATACTACATGCACCGTATCTGGATGAAAAGAAGAGTGAAATGAAGCTTTTTCTGTACTTAGGTGGTAGAGGTAGAGAAGCATTAATGTTTTATTTAAATAAATAGTAGCAGCTAAAAAGTGCTTGGCTAGAAATTATATTCTATGTAATGTTTCTGAAAGCAGTTTCCTTCTATTTATGTTAAGTTTTCTAACACATACATTTGCTTTATGTGTAAGTTTTTTAATAAATCCATGTATTACATACTTGCTACCTTCCATATAATACACATTTGACTTTTTAAAAAAGCAGAGATGAAATTAAAATAAATTTTTCTTTTATTTCTAGGAAGACTATTCACTATATATATTTAACCACATGACTTTTTTATGCATTTTTTGAGATTTTTTATTTTTTTCAATATATGAAATTTATTGTCAAATTGGTTTCCATACAACACCCAGTGCTCGTCCCAAAAGGTGCCCTCCTCAATGCCCATCACCCACCCTCCCCTCCCTCCCACCCCCCATCAACCCTCAGTTTGTTCTCAGTGTTTAAGAGTCTCTTATGCTTTGGCTCTCTCCCACTCTAACCTCTTTTTTTTTTTTTTTCCTTCCCCTCCCCCATGGGTTTCTGTTAAGTTTCTCAGGATCCACATAAGAGTGAAAACATATGGTATCACATATGTTTTTAAATTCTTCCCTCTTTCTGGAGTACGAGTTCCAAGGATATAGGAAAGTTTTGAATTTTTGAATCAGTTTTGAATTTTTTCTCCAAAATGAACTTTTAAAATAAATTTTAACATTCAACATTTACTCAGATCTTTTATGTGGTAGGCAGCATAAAGAGCACTTGAGATAAGAAAATACTTCAGATACTGTCACCGGCTACAAGGAGACGGCAGAGCTGTTTGACAGGTTTGCAAAGAAAGACATGGAACAGCTGAGGGATTGTCCACTCAGCCTGGGAGCAGAGAGGCAGGGTGTCAGAGACATACTTCTATGATTAGGACAGGTGATCCAGTTAAACGTACCTGGAAGTGGGAGGCATTGAGCCCCAAATGTGGAAAAACAAGAAGACAACGGGAAACCAAAGAAGCATGTTTTGGCATAGCTCTAGTAATTATGGAGTTGAGTTGGTTGGTTTTCCAAGACCAGCTTTTTTTTTTTTAACTGAAAAGAAAATAGGGTAGCATAGTTTAGCACAACACAGCACAGCAAACACTAGAATGTGTCACATGTAGTAAGGCTGTCTTATGTAGTGAAACTTTGGTTTTATTTGGGTTTTAGAGAAATAATGGGGACTTATAAGAAGAACTAGTTTGGACTAAAATACACTTTTGAAAGAGACCATAAGGTCACAGATAAAATTTTATATCCCCTCATCAGTTAAAAAGAACAAAATCTAGAGTGAAATAGGGGCTGCTGTGCTTACAGAAGATTAAAAGATATTTAAGAGCCCTGATGTTCAAAGGAGTCCTGTGACATTTCAGAGGTGATTCAGTGTATTTATCAAAACTGGAGATTTGACTAGGAACTTCTTTTACAGAGAATTTCCTTAAGTTGTAAATTTGAGACACATTTTTAACCAATTGAAAACAATTATGTAAGTCTAATAAAGATGACTTAAATAAAAACTTAGTTTACATAATATCTTTTAATGCTGACATCCTCTTGATGCTATCATAGGTTCTGAGAAGATGGTGATGTTTCCATTTTATAGGTGAGAAAACAAATATGGCTGATGTATAATTATATTAGCAACTGCCCAAATCACTATGGTATTGTACCACCTCAATAGATATTGTGTATTCTGAACCATATCATGTTATTTTTTTTAATAAAAGGTATTTAATTTTATATGAGTTAAAATAAAGATTTCTCTAAAACTTTTGTCCTATTAGTATTTTAGGTGTTGAATAATATACATTTACCATATTTGCTAAAACACAAGGCTCAGTGTACAACTTGAATCAAGTAACTTCAAGGAAAAAATATAACCACTAATGCATAGTACAAAACGTTTAATATACATGCAACAAGTATAGTACATCAAGGCAACAAAATACACATGGAAATATCAGCATATAATTCAGCATTCTATTTTGGATAGGGTGTGTAAACAATAAACACTACCACCTAAAATTAAAGATTGAGACATACATTGTTTCCTCATGCAGACATTACGTATATAACAAGTGTGAAATGAGCTGTACAGAAACCTGAATTCACATCAGCAGATGAATTTTGTACCAAGAGCTCCAAGAAAGGAGGAAAAGTCATGATCCTCAGATGTCATGTTTAAATCTGCATTTAGCAGCATGTGAAGATGCACAGGTTACTGAATGCATTAGACAAATCTGGAAAATTATCAATTATGGAATCTTAAATTTCCTTTCTGTATTATAAAAATGTATGGAAAAAATTTAACAATGATTGTTTTAAATCACTGAGGAATAATAAATGTCAGTTCAGAGTGGACTGTGAATGATAAAACATTTTACACATTCTGATCGTTTTTTAGGAAAGCAGCAATAGTGCTTAAGAAGCCAGCTTCAAATTTTTCAAGTTCCCCAACTTAGCCATTTCTTACTCTCTTCTCCCAGTGTTGCCGCTGTCCTCATTTTATATCTTCCTTCCAGCCCCATGCTCATTAAAAATTGCTTTGGATACCTCACTCATAATAAGGTATACATAATTAAGAGCAGGTAAAAGGTACCAATTTTCAAGAATATTTGCATTTTTACAAGTACTAAAGCCTTAAGCTAAAGGAATAAAGCTCTGAATATGTTCTGGTACATCTAGGATAACTTATTTTAACAGCTTCCAGGCCTCCTCTGTCCCTGAAAGAACATTGCTTAAAGTGTCTTACATATAAGACTAGCCTTCTTATTATTTATCTTAAATTCCAAATTATGAGAATAAAGCTCTAAGTATTGCAGAGAACCACCACACTCCTACACATTTCTAATGCAAAGAATGATGTAGTAAGTTCAGCGCTCTTCTTGCCTCCTCTGAATAAAAGAAATCGCTGTAGGAGGAACATATTCTTCCTGTTATGTCCAAGCTCCTAAGTTTGAATGTAATGTTTTCTTAATAAACAAAAATAGCATACAAAGTCCCCATTAAGTATTGTGTCCTCTTCATGTAAACAATATAGAAAACTTCTTTGGCACAACTGATCGTGATTTCCTCATATTACTTACTATAGAAAATATACTTCATACATTTTTTTTTTCTTTTCAGTATGGTGGGATTTTTATGGATGAAATATATGGTTGCAAAAACTGCAAAAAGTTTATAGCACATAACTTTTCAAAAAAGAAAACTAACTTTAGTAGAAGTGTAGGGATTTTTAATGTTAACATGGCATGGTTCATTGTTGCACACAAGGGACAACAAAACAACCCTATTATGTCAGATTATTTAGTGTGGTGATTACTAATCCTTACTTTAAAGATCTCAAATCCTTAAATCAACTTGGAGTTTTTTTCAAGAAGTACTGTACATTTTTAAATGTTTTCTAACTATTGAGGAATACTTGATATTTTTATGTAACCTCTTAAAATCTTGGGGAAAATAAAGATAAGAAATTTATCCACTTTACCGAAATGCTATAAAATACTTCCCATATGACCCTCATAAATTTAGTGATGGCCTAAAGGCACATTCCTACAAAATTTATAAAATGTTAATGGAATTTTGATACCAAAACTGAATAAGCCACTATGAAACCAGCCGGGAATTTCCTCCTCATATTAAAAACAAGGCATTTAAACATCAGAACATAGGAAGAAATTAATGAAAAAATGAAATTAACATGTCATTTTTAGAAAAATCATTGAATAAGAGAGTAAAAGAAAAAACTTATATGTCTCTAGAATAAAACCTTCAACTCAGCCTGGCAATGATGATGCATTTAAATACATGAAAATCAGCTAAATAATAAATATACATCACCGTTTACAATGGGTTATTAATTTAAAGGATATTTGAAAGTTTTTTAAGCCTATTCATATTTAAACTTCCTCAGTGACAAATGTAAGAATCTTAAAATGAAAATGGCAGGATCATTTTTTTTCACTCAGAAGGGCACATGGAATAGACTGAATTCTCTAAAAGAAGCAATAGAATTCCATACATGTGCCAGAACAATATAAAATTCCAAAGGTTTTCCCCAGCAGTCAAACTTATGTAAATAGAACATTTGCAACATAAAAACTTCTGGCTTTTACATAAAATTTTTCAGGATGGAGTTAGGCCTGGACTTGTCATCTCTGTTGTGGGACTTGCAAGGTAGTCATTAGATTTGAGACTTGTTAGTGATTTGTAACTTGCCACTGATGTTAGAGACCCACAGAGACCGAGTAATGAGGGAGTATCTTCTTTACCTGAAAGTTAAGATAAAATTACAAATATTTAATTGCCATTGAAGAATGGTACCAAAAGATCTTACAAAGCTTAAAACTTACATACTTCACAAAATAATGCAAACATAGATATCTATGTATTTCCATAGTTTCAGTGTCACCCTTAAAAAAACATTACCAGAGAATTATTTGTGCTCCTCATAAAAGTTCTAGAAATGGAAGTCTGAGATGCCTTGTTTTGAGATGAAAATCAAAAGTTTACCTTTTTTCCAGAATATGTTCGTGTTCAGTCGGTAAATGAAAATAAACTAAAGTAACAGTATCAGTGCCCAGGCCACAGAAATACAAGGAAATCCACATGCAGGTAAAGTGCTGCTGTAGAAGCAAAACTGGTACAGTTCAGAAGGAGGGCTCAACTGGGACAGCCTTAACTCACTTAGTGAATATAAACATTTGTCAGCATCTGCCTTGCATCAGGAACTTTAGTATGTACTAGACTTCAGTAGGCATATGAAGGAAGACTGGTAGATCTTTGGCACAGCTGGGGAATACAAGTGCTTCCCAGAGCAGAGTTTCAAGTACCAGCTAGAAGTAGCTGGTTTGAGACTGAAAGGCTAAGCTTTGAAAATTAGGTCTCCCAAGTAGATAAAAAGCTTACGTCTTACTTACACAGTTATACAAGTATAAACCAAACCAGACAGCAGGTGTTTCTGAATACTATATACTGTTTCAAACAGCCCCTGTGAAGTGTTCCCACAGGGTTCTGTACTCTAACCCACGTAGTTGTACTATATGGTACAATATGTGGGGCCTATGTACATAGCACTATATACTATGATACGTATGATAATTGTGGGGCTCTTTTTCTAAACTGTACACTGAGAAAGGACATGGAATTTGTTGTTTATTATAGTCCCAGTGCCTAGCACACAGGAGACGGTCATTAAATAATTATATAATTAACGAATCATGACTGTAGGAACTGTACTGGGACCCAAGAGCGTTCCTAGTCCCTTTTGGCTGTATGGCCTTAGGAAAGGCATCTTCTCGGAGCCTATGTGCTTAATAAAATGAGAACAGATACTAAATATGACTAGTTATGTTAACTGCATAGTTTTGCTGACAAGTAAAATACAGGAAAATATAAAAGCGTTAGAAAAAGTTATGAAAAAGATTGTTAAATTCAAATTTAAAATGTTTATGGCGTTATTTCACGACCAAAAGATTTAGGTGTTTCAAGCACCCTTTTCACGTTTAAGCTTAGAGACCCATTCCGGGTCAACATTCTGGAGTTCCTGTTAAATGCTCCTGGGACTCAACTGCTTTGGATAGTCTCTCTAAATTTCTACTTTAACTGTACAACTCAGTGGCATTAATTTTATCTATAGTATTGTGCAACCATCACCACTATTTCCAAAATATTCATCACTCCAAACAGAACTTCTCTACCCATTTAAGCAGCAACTAACCATTCTTCCCTTACCCCCAATCTCTGGAAACTCTAATCTACTTTCTGTCAATGAATTTGCCTACCATACGTCATTCCTACCAGTAGGATCATACAATATTTGCCCTTTTGTGCCTGGCTTTCACTTACTATGTCTTCTAAGGTTCATCCATGTTGTATGTATCAGAACCCCATTCCTTTTTTATGGCTGCATAATATCCCTTTGTATGTATACACTACTTTCTGTTTACCCATTCATCTGTACAGACACTTGGGTTGTGTCTACCTTTTGATTATTGTAAAGAGTGCAGCTGCAAACACTGGCACACAAGAATCTGTTTGAGTACTGTCTGCAATTCTGTGCAAGTCTATACTTAGGTAACTTTTTTTTTTTTTAATACAATCATACAGTAATGCAAAAGACTAAACCACCTATATGTCTAACATAGTTACACAATGAGGTACTATACAGCTGTAAAAGAATCAGAAAGATCTCTATGTACTGCTAGGTAGTGATTTCACTGTCAAGTGAAAAAAGCAAACTACAGAATAGCGCATAGCATGTTACCTTGTATCTAGAAGAGGGGGATGTAAATTATTTGAACTTACTTGTATTTTAAAAAGATAATTCAAAAATAAAAAATAGTTAACTATGAAAGCAGAAGTGAACAGAACTGAAATGAACTTTCAGCACAGTAACTGGACTCTAGCATATATTCTCAAGATAAAATAATTAGAAAGAAATCTTACCACATTTTAGTAATAATATAGATACTGTTATTTTGAAATTAATATATAGTAGGATAAAGCAAATAAGTAATTATGTTCATATAAATTAGGAACCAATATATTCACCATAACATGTCAAAATATAAAATCAAGTGCACAGAAACCCTGAATCTTAAATTTAAATTGTAAAATAAATTTAAAGTATATTTTTCTTTAAAAAAAAATTTCCTAACTCTTCCACAGGCTAGGAACAATGACTATTCTAGTAGCAACAAGGACCCCTAAAGCTAAATTATGGCCTCTAACATTTCCCAGTATAAGGAGGTAAGTCTTCTTAAAGAAATAGCTGATTCTGGGTGTGGGCATGAAACATAAACGTCTTTTTTTACCACAAAGTGAGGAAGCTATGATAGACTGGGGGAGTGTCAAAAGGACATAGGAGCCATCTTTAAGGGTCACTGTTCAAAAAGGACAGTGACCTGATGAGATGCATTGACAAAGACGTATCATTTATGCTGTTAATGCACATATGTTTAATCTGAATTTGATAATAATGGACATCAGACAAATCGTGGGACATTTAACAAAACAACTGACTTGGGCTCATCAATATACAAACGTGTGACAGAAAAAGCCAAGTTGGTGGGTGCTCTGCTAGATGAAAGGACACCAAAGAGAATGAAAAGTAAATAATATGTGATCCTTGATCGGATTCTGGACATACCAAAAAAAAATAAAGGCTTTTAAATGATATTACTGGACATGCTGAGACAAGAATATTAACAAACTATCAGGTAATAGTGTATTGATGTTAAAGTGCCTAAGGATCATAATGGTATGGCTTTGTAAGAAGACATCCTTATCTCTAAGAGATATATGCTGACATACTTAGAGATGAAGTTTATGATACCTGCAATTCACTTTCAGATGTTTGAGCACAACAGAAAAGGCAGATATAGGAGTAAATGAAGGGAGTATGTGCCCACAAAAACAAGAGCAACATAATACCAGTGTGGCAAAATGGTTACATTGGTGAATCATGGTAAAGCATACAGGGGTGTTCATTCTTCTGTTCTTTCAACTTTTCTGTAGATTTGAAATTATAAAAAAAAAAAGTTGGAGTGGGGGAAGAAAACAAAGGTACACAAAGTCCTCAGTTGTGCCCCAACAAACAAATCATACAGCAGAGCTGAGTGGAGCATATCCAGGAGAGCACAGTGGGGGGTGGGGAGCCACGTATGAAAGCCAGCCTTTGCAGACACACGGCCAGCCTCTGAAAATACTGATGCTGGGGAACATGCAGGGCAGTCTGTTACCCTCAAGAAAGCCAAGAGACTTCAGTGTAAGCCTTCATTTAAAAATAAAAGTAGAAAAAAAATGCACAAGATTCCAAAAATGGTTATGTTGTGACTGCAGCCATGCAACTATAAAAGGAAATAAAATATAAAAAGGAAGTGAGCAAAAAAGGGCACCTGGATGGCTCAGTCAGTTAAGCATCTGACTCTTGATTTCGGCTCAGGTCATGATCATGGGATTCATGAGTTCAAGCCCTCCACACTGACAATGCAGAGTCTGCTTGGGATTCTCTCTCCCCTCCTCTCTCTCTGCCCCTCCCCCCACTGTGTGTGTGTGTGTGTGTGTGTGTGTGTGTGTGTGTGTGCGCGCGCGCGCGTGTGTGTCTGTGTCTGTGCGTGCACATGCATGCGCTCTAACTTTAAAAAAAAGGAAATAAGCAAAAGGAAGTGTTAAGATAAAGAATTATAACTGATTATTCCAAAATATTCTTGAATATTGTGATGTCAACAGTAACTTATGCATACACATATACGTGTAAAATTACTATATGAATTAAAAAATAAGTATGTTAAACTCTGTGTTGATATTTTAACAATTTTTTGATATGGGAGGAAATAACTAGTCAAGGTTAACAAAACTTTCTAGCTCAACAAATGGAAAAGTAGTAGTTCCTAGCAGAAACAAGTTAGTCATAAGAAGCAGCAAATAGATTTTCATTTTATAGCAAGAAAGATCCGTTTTGTTTTAAACTTACGGATAAAGAGTCTGGACTCAACAAGTCTTCAGATGGTACTGCTACAAATATTACTAAGTTAGAAGTCATTCAGCACAATGCCAGATATTGTGATAAAAATAAAAGGAACCACTTCTTGCCTGTAGGGAGCTTAATGCAAGGTAGAAACAGACACACAGAAAATAATAATAAAATGCAGGAAGTACAGTGAGAAACATAAGGTAAAGGTGAGATCACCAACTCTATAAGGAAGTCTGAGTGGGGATGGAGGGGCCAATGGGGAAACGAAGAGGCAGTAAACTATATCCTAATTTTAAGGAATGCCTACACAGATTCCTTAGCCACTATCATAAACCCATAAACATAGGGAAAATGTTATGTTAACCTGTTATATAAGGAACATGTTACCTTTTTGTGATCCAAAGGTCAAGAAAAGGGGTGGTCGGAATTTTGTGCGATAAAATTTCAAACTGGAACCACTGCGTGTAGTAGTTGGAGCTGGCAAAGAGGGAGTTGTGACACAGTTGTTTTTGCATGCACATGGATGAACACTGGCCATGGGTGTTCATATCAATCTCTAACAGACTTACTTGTATGAAGGCCAAAAAAGCCTTCAAAAACTTACAATTTCCCTTTCAAATTAGTAGTTGTTTGTTCATAGAAGAGTATGAAAACAGACAGTAGGATGTAAATTTCCTATTACTGAAGCAAATCTTCATTAAAGAATTACTACAATTCACACTTTCTGGTAAAACAACACATAGCACTTGGGACAAACCCTGCAAGTAGATGAAGCTTGGTGACCTACACAGAAGGATTGCTTATCACATGCCAAGTGTATAAATGAAGGCAGAAGAAATTCCTCAGACTAGATAAAAGAAATTTTAAAGCAACAAGCAATTGGTGTGACTGATTCATGCACCATGAAGGATTTCTGTTAAGATGTCAAACGTCAATTTGCCATGGAATTCCTGTGGCCTTTGAAGGGAAGCTATTTAACTTGCAGAAGTGTTTGATTTAATTGAGGAAGAAAAAGAAACTCTCAGGCGGATAGGAAAGTGTACACATAAAAATGTACAGGATACTTAGTACCTTGAGAGAAAATCCCTGTATCAGTGGAGGATTGTTTTGGGAAATGGTTCACTGTTGACACAGAAAATGCTACTGTAAGCAAAGACAGCCACTGACAATTTTGATTAAATGATTCAGAAGAGACTGACTCTGAATACAAAGAAGTTCTTTACAACTGAATTCACTTTTATTTTCCTTTTTACAGATACAGAGGAGGTCCAGTAATTTTTTAAATCTATGCTTAAAGTCTAATACAAGAAGCAATGAATAATCAGAAAATAAAATTGAGAAAGCAATTCCATTTACAATAGAATCTACAAGAATAAAATAGGAATAAATTCAAATGAAGTGCAAGAGTTGTACACTGACAACTACATACTACTGTTGAGAAAATTCAAGGTTGAAATAAGTGGGGAAACATTCCATTTTTCCATGGATTCGAAGACAATATTGTTAAAACGGCAATATCTCCAAAGTTTATCTACATATTGTGTAATCCCCATCAAAATTGTAACTGCCTTTTTTTCTAGAAATAACAAGCTGATTCTAAAATTCCTATGGAAATTTAGTGGAGTCCAAATAGCCACAACAATTTTGAAAAAGAACAAACTCCTGATTTCAAAACATAGATAGTATAAACATAAAGACAGTGTGGTACTATAGTATGAATATGCACTGGTACAGGCATACAGACCAACAGAACAGAACTGAGAATCCAGAAATAAGCCCATGCATGTATGGGTAATGCATTTCAATAAAGAGTCCTAGGACCATTCAGTTGGGGGAAAGAATAGTCTTTTCAACAAATGATCCAGAGGCAAATGAATATCCACATGCAAAAGAATCAAGCTGGACAATCACCCCACACCATATACAAAAACTTAAATCAAGTAAGATCTAAAACTATAACACTCTTAAAAAGAAACACACGAGTAAATCTACATGACTTTGGATTAGGCAATGGTTTCTTAGATGTGACACCAAAAGCAAAAGCAACCACAAGAAAAATCAGTTAAATGGGACTTTGTCAAAACTAAAAATTTTGTGAGTCAACACTAGCAGGAAAGTAGAAAGACATCCCTCAGAATGGAAAAAAATATTTGTAAATCCTACATCTGACAAGGGCCAACTATTCAAAATATACACTGCAAGGAAAAAAAAAAAGGCAACGCAATTTTTAAATTGTCAGAGGAGTTGAATAGACATTTATCTGAAGATGATATGCAAATGGCTAATAAGCACATGAAAAGACGCTCAATGTTATTACTCATTAGGGCAATGCAAATCAAAACCATGAAACTCCATTTGATACCCACTAAGATGCTATAATTATAAAGACTGTCAATAACAAATCTTGGTGAGGGTATGGAGAAAATGAAACACATACATTGCTGGGGGGATTATGAAATGATACAATTGCTGTGAAAAAGTTTAGCAGCTCCTCAAATGGTTACACATATGTTCTAACCAATTCCATTCCTAGTTATATACCCAAGAGAAGTAAAATATGCGTTCACACAAAAACTTGTATGTGAATGTTCATAGCAGCATTATTCATAACTGCCCCAAAGTGGAAACTATCCAAATGCCCAAATGATGAGTGGATAAACAAACTGTGGTATAACCATACAATGGAATATTACTTGTGCACTGAAGGGAATGAAGCACTGAGACTTGGTACAACATGGACGAACTGTGAAAACACAATGCTCCTTAAGTAGGAGAACCTACACAAGAAAGGCTACATATTATATGATTTTATTATATTAAATGTCCAGAGTAGACAAATCCAAAGAGACAGAAAGTACATTAGTAGTTACTCAGAGACTGGGGGAGGGAGGAATTGGGACCAACTACTAACAGGTGCAGGGCTTCTTCATTGGGTGATGGCAATGCTCTGGGATTAGTGGTGATGTTGCACAACACAGTGAATACACTAAACACTAATCAACTCTACACTTTACAATGGTGAATTTTATGTTAAGTAAATTACAATAGTTTTTGAAAGTCTACAGGATCTTTTAAAATAAATGTAAAAAAATGCTAACAGATATGTAAACAATGTTATGATTTGTTGGCTCTTTTCTTTTGGGGGGGGGCACATAAAATAATGGTGTATTTTAAAACCCAAGTCATTTTAGATTTGCTGAAATATGGGACGCCTGGATGGCTCAGCTGGTTGAGCATCTGACTTCAGCTAAGGTCATGACCTTACAGTTCATGAGTTCAAGCCCCGCACTGCGCTGTCTGCTGTCAGCGCACAGCCCGCTTTGTACCTCTGTCCCTCACTCTGCCCTTCTCTCTCTCTCTCTCTCTCTCAAAAATAACAAGATTTGCTGAGATATAGGTAGCTAACTAGTAATACTGTAATAGGAAGTGTCACATAAGAAGGATTAATAAAACCTTCTTGAAAAAAATGACAACTTCTCACCCTTTTCCTTCAACAATTATGGTGCCATTTTAACTTCTGAGATATTCTTTTATTTAACAATCAGTGGGAATGTAGAATTGCTTTTTTTTTTATACCTTTCTACTGTATTATTCATTAAAATACATCCTTGAGGCATGTAAACACATAAAAGGTTATTCTATGTAAAGGCATAAAAGGCCTGAATCAAATTTTAGAATACAAGCATAAATTTCTATTTTTTTCAAGTCATAAGTAAGAAATCTCTGTTTCTTAAGATTGTTCATATGGAGTTAATAAAAATATTTGTAACTAAAAATGCATAAATATATAAACTAACAATGATTTATAGTTCCACCACCAAAATTAATTACTTTTAAATCTTGACATATTTGGCTTCCACTGTTTGTTTTTAGATGGAAAAAACAATCTACTATGTTTATAAAAGTGACACATATTCATTATAA
The DNA here is from genome assembly GCF_023721935.1 of Panthera uncia. Classification (NCBI taxonomy): domain Eukaryota; kingdom Metazoa; phylum Chordata; class Mammalia; order Carnivora; family Felidae; genus Panthera; species Panthera uncia. Next base: position 87,811,754 of record NC_064816.1, on the reverse strand, counting down.
AAATTTAATCAACAGAGTAAAGCACACAAGAAATTTTAAATTACCATTCAGCTTACATTCTGACAGAAAAATATTATAAAATTCAGATGATATACTTCCCATAAAGTTTTCATTTTATTTTTAACTGAAATTCAATATAAGAAAAGGCCAGTAACAGAAATGCTGAACTTCTAATAAAAATTTTTTTTGAGATTTAATTTGTAAAAAATTACTCTATATTTAGAGAGCATAAAAAACAGTCATACTTTTGCCCACCACATCTTGGTGTTATCTGCAAGCATCAATTTTATAATTATCTATTGAACTCTCAAAACTCAACAGGAAAAAAAAAAACAAACAAAAAATAATCCAATTAAAGAACAGGTAAAATAAGTGAAGAGGTAGTTCACTGTAATATACAGATGGCAAATGAGCACACGAAAAGATAATGAACACCATCTGCCACCAGGGAAATGCAAATTAACACACAATGAGATATGACTGCATATCAACCACAATGGCTAAAATAAAAAATAGTGACACCACCCTTCGTTGGCATGGAGGCAGAGACGCTAAATTGCCCATCCAGTGCTGGTGGGAATGCAGAAGGGTACACTGAAAAAGTTTGGTGGTTTCTTATCAAGTTAGACATGCAACTGCCATACAACCCAGCAACTGTATTCCTAGGTATATATTCCAGAGAGATGAAGGCTTAGGTTCACACAAAAACCTGCAAACAAACCTTCACAGCAGCTTAGCCCATTCAGGCTGCTATAACAGAGATACCATAAACTGAGTGGCAGCTCAAACAAAAGAAATTTATTTTCTGTTTTTGATTTCTCATAATTTTGGAGGCTGGGAAATCCAAGATCAAGTTACCTGCACATTCCATGCCTAGTTGATGGCCTATATCCGGTTCACAGCCCAGCCATCTTCTCACTGTGTCCCAGCATGACTGAAGAGCAAAGGAGCTCTCTGGGGGTCTCTTTAAGAACACTAATCCTGTTCCTGATGGCCCTACCCTCGTGACCTAATCACCTCCCAAAGCCCACATTCTGATATCATCACACCAGAAATTATGAGTCTGGCAGACACAAACATTCAGACTATAGTAGCAGCTTTACTGCCCCCAAATGCAAACAACTCAAATGTCCTTCGATGAGGGGTTTTTAAACAAAGGTGGTAATATATACATACCACAGAATAAATTTTAGCAATAAAAAGGAATAAATCATTGATACACAGAACAATTTGGATAGATCTCAGGGGAGCTATGCTCAGTGAAAATAAAAATGCCAATCCCAACAGTCTATATACTGTCTGATTTACAAGTTCCCTTCATAACTTCATGACAAAATTATAGTAATGAACAGACTGGTGTTGGCCATGGGTTAGGGAAGGGGCAGAGATAGGGCAAGGCTGGGAAGGAGGTGGGTATGATTACTGAAGGAGGTGGGTTATGCCCATGTAGGGCAGTACAAGGGACCCTGGTGATGATGTAACTATTCTGTATCTTGACTCTAGCGATGTATACACACACCTGTACATGGGGTAAAACTGCACAAAACTAAAAACACACAGTGATGAATACATGTAAGTCTTAATGAAATCACTGGATCATACCATCAGTTTCATGGATGTGATGCTATACTATAGTTTCGTAAGATGCCACCACGGAGGCAAACTGAGTGAAGGGTACACGGATCTTAAGTGCATTTGAATCCACACTCACCTCAAAATAGAAAGTTAAATTTTAAAAAGGATAGCTAGAGAAATTCCTTAAAATATGATAAGCAGTGAGGCAATAGTGCAGAATGTTAAGGAATGCTAACTGAGCAGAATAATCTTGTGCATTTATATTTTTGTACTGCTTAAGTATTTCTTCAGGGTAAATTCCCAGATGTGTGACTGCTGGCTTAGAAAGTAAAAGCATGTAACTTTACATTAACTTGGGGAAGACTTAAAGTATTTTTTTCCATTTCCTTGTGTCTACTTTTATGTCCCTTCAGGATGGTTTATAGCTCTCCTCTTACTAGGAATAAATTTAACACTAAATGTGCAAACTCTAAATATTTTATCTTTTCTGTTGCTATTTAAAATGTCACCCCCCCCACACACAAACAGAGTCTCTTACTGATTATTGTTTGTACATGTAAAAAGCTAACAATTCCTGTATAATTTTATATTTTGCTACTTCATATAACTACTTTTATTGTCTATGTATTATTTCTCTTGTTTTCCAGGTTCATGCCATCATCTGCAAGAATCCAACTCTCCTGTCTCTAGAAGTTTCTTCTTTAAATGTGCTAGCTACTACCTCTAGTATAACATTAAACAGTGGTAGAATCAATCTGGTATCTTAGTATTTCCTCATTAAGTAAGATGCCCGCTTTGGGACAGAGACATTCATACATATTCATGGAAAATAACTATTATTTAGTTATTTTTTCTTAAATGTGTCACACAATGTTGAATTCTGTTCAGGGCTTTTTTGTCATCTGTGGGGACAACCTTTTCTATCTTAGACCTATTATTATGGTATTATATTAATAGATTTCATAATATTGAATTAAACTTACATTCATGGGTTAAATGTGCATGGTCATTGTATACCATTTCTTTTTGTGTGGCTAAGATTCTGTTAACTAATATATTATTTAGAACCTTTATATCAATATAAGTGATACTGGGCTATAATTTTTTATTTTTTAATTTTTCATACTGTGTCAGATTATATTTATCCCCTACACTTTTATTTGTTCTTTCTGCCTTTGTTATTAAATTAGTTAGGTCTCTAATTTGTTAATTTTAAAAGAAAAATGATTTTTTCATTAATTAGATCTGTTTTTCTATTCTTTATCTCAATTTGTGGTTTTATCTTTATTATTTTCTTCATTGGCTTTTTTATTTACTTTGTTTTTCTTGCCATATTGGTCTGGGAAACTTGATTCATTTATTTTCTTTCTTTTTAATGAAAAGGTATATATATAAAAATTATACACTTTCCTCTGATTGGCTTAAATAAATCTCACAAAGTGCTATGATGAGTGCTTATTGTCACTTTTTAGAAATGGGTAATTTCAGCTTTTCTTACTTGCTGTTTCTTTTTCTACAGGATAACAAGTCTTACTTTCTGTTTTAACTTCATATTATTTGGAATGGTTTGTAGTTTTGTTCTAGTTGTTACCTTTATCCTTTATACAACTAGAGAAGTGTAATGCTAATCTCATCCTCTTCCCCTTATGAATTACTCGATCTTTTTGCCTAGAAGCCCTGAGTATGTTTTTGTTTTGTTTTGTTTTGTTTTGTTTTTTTTTAATGCCTAATCGTTTTAATACCATATGTCTTGGAGGTGATTAATACTGGTTAATTTTCTCAGGCACTTTGTCAGCCCTGTCAATTTGTAGATTTTAGTCTTTTATTTCCAGATATTTTTCTCGGATTACAGATTCAGTATTAGTTCTGCTCCACTGTTTTATCTTCCTCAGTGACTTCACTGATAGATCTTCTTTGCTTGACTTCCAATTCAAACACTTCCTGACTCATTTTACTTCTTTCTTCATTGCATTTTCATTTTCTTGGTTCCTTTCCTGCTTTTCTTCAGTGTTCTTTATTAAGTTCTCTTTCAAATCTATTCTTTAGACAGCTTATTCTTTAATATTTACTTCTGATATAATTTTGCCTTTTTCTACATTTCTTTCTAGAGTGTAATCAACTACCAATTCATTTCTTTCTGTTTCTGGAACATTTCTGTTCCTAGTTTTTGACTTCTAATTTAAAATGTTTTTATCCTATCTTTAAATGCTTGTTTGAAGATACTGAATAAAATCATATGGTTGTATTACAGGATTTTTTTTTTTTTCCTGCTTCACTATTGTTTTTCTAGCGGAGGGTTTTATCAGAATTGTTTTCCTCAATTTAGGCATTTAAAAAAAACAGTAATTTTGTACACATAGGAAGTCTAGCTGATTTGATTGGTTGGTGAAACTTTTAATTCAAGAGCAGCCTCCTGTGTCAGTGTATCAAAGCAGTTTCCTAATTGTATGGCTTTTATGGGGGTGGAGAGGGGAAGGATGCTATGAGTGGAAAGGATGTGTGTCCTTCAAGTTTTACAATTTTTTCTTTAGTTTTACACAATCCTAAATGTAGTCCTTTTTGTTGTTGGGTTTCAGTTGGTGAATTTATTTTTTTTTTATCATTCTATTAGATATTTGGGTATGGAAAGTCTATAAATAATATTTCATCTGTTATTTAACCTTGAATTCTTAAAGCCAAAACTTCTCTGTGTATGTGTGTTTACACATTTTATTTTTTAGAGTAGTTTTAGGTTCATAGCAAAAGTAATAAGCAGAATGTACAGAGATTTTCCGTATCTCTATACAAAGCCTCTCCCATTATGAACATCCCCCACCAGAGTGGTACATTTGTTACAAATGATAAACCCTACACAAACATATCATTATCAAGCAGGGTTCACAGGTTACATTAGGGTTCACTTTTGGTGCTGCACATTCTATGGGTTGGACCAATTTATAAGGACATGCATCCACCATTTTACTACCATACAGAGTAGTTTCACTGCCCTAAAAATTCTCTATGATTCACCCATTCATCACTCTTGTATATGTTTGTTTTTATAGTATAAAAATTACCCATTATTAATCATGACCTATTGCTGTTAAAATGACTATAATTATAAATTGATTAAAATACTAAATAAATGTGTCTTTTACATTGAAAGTCATCACAAGTAAATCCACTACTGGATTAATTTTTAAAATATACATATTCTAAATTGTGACAGTGAACTCAGTTTACTCTCTTCCATTTACATTAGTGCCATTAGGATACTCTATTATGCTATCTTTATTATCCGCATCATCAAAAAAAGATTCATATGTAGTCAGTACACAGTATTTACAAAACTATCAATATAGACTTAAGGCCCTCTGAGAACATTTCAAAAACTCTTAAAAGAAGCAGAACATTCAGCTTAACAAAATTTCCCATTGCCTGAGCCTTCTTGTTACCTGAATTTTTACTTTATACTATCCACACCTTGTACCTCACATTCTAAGACATTCATTCATTATATACTTATTCTATCAAAAAACATTTAATAATTGTCTATTATGTGACAGGCCCTAGTAACACACTGGTGAAAAACATGGGTAAGTTTCCCTACCCTCATGAAGCTTACATTTTAGTGGCGAGTTAGAGACAAGAATCATAACACAGGGCAATGTGATAGAGTGTCTGGAGTGGATGGATATGGAAATGGGGATGGTTATTTAAAGTATGGTAGTCAAGGAAAACTTCTTTAGAGAGATATTTCAACAGAGATCTGATAAGGAGGTTACCATTCAAAGACTTTAAGAAAGAAGATCTAGGGCAGTGGGAAAAGCAATTGCAAAGAGTGGAGGCAGGAACCAGACTGAAGGAACAGCTAGAAAGTCAGTTTGCTGGGGTGCAGGGAGCAAGCCAAAAAATGGTATGAGGCAAGGCAGAAGTTGGCAAAGACATGATCATATGGGAGGCCATGATAAGCAGTACAGATTTTAATGTGATTGTCATCGAGACCACTGGAGAACTTTAAGTTTGGGTATAATATTTTCTGACTTATATTTTCTAAGAACCCTGACTACAATATGGAGAATGGACTGCGAGGAGACAAGAATGAGAGAGGAAAGACCAAAGAAAAAGCTGTAGCAGCAGTCCATCCAAGAGGCTTGCTCCATGTGACTTAGACTAGGGTTATAATAGTGAAGAAGATGATGAGTCAATGTAGACAGCATGTGTTGTATGGGGAGCAGACAGGACCTGCTGATGAACTGACTTGGAGTTGTAAAGGGTAGTAGAATCTAGTAAGACATATGGTAGCGCCATTTACTGCAATGCAGAAGACAGGGAAGAAACTGGAGACACAGAGGAGTGCAGGTTCCCCTGCAGTAAGGAACTCTTTCCCTAGCCCTCACCTCACACACACTGGCAGAAGGAGAACTGGGTCACAGAGATAAAAGATGTGAGCACCATATCACACCAGCACCACTTGTCCAACCCAAAGTTCTAGAGTCACAGCCCTAGCATAAGCTAGGGACAGGAAAGAAAATAACTTGCAATCAACTAAGCTACTGAAGCTTAAAAATACGTAGGCTGAGTCTTAGAAAAGAAATGTGGTAACGAAAATGACCTGAAAAGTTTTGGAATTGAACCAAGATGTTGTCCAGGAAGATGCAATACAAGGGAAAGAGGGGTTGACAGCACAGCTGAAAGCAGTAACAGGAAAAAATAAAACTCTTACATCTATTCCCCAAGGTTTTCAGAATACTTAATAAATGAGGAACCAAAAGTGACTCGAGAATGAGGAAGTGGTCAGTTGTATCAAAGCTGCTGTAAAGTTTAAAACAATGAAGACAGAGGAGTGACTTTCAAATTGCAATATGGCAGTGGCTGACCACCTTGATAAATCATTTTAGTAAGTTGTAGAGACACAAAAGCCGAATCATCAGGGGTTAAAAAACAAACAAACAAACAAAAACACAACAGGACAGGAAGCGACGGAAATAAAAGGAAAAATTACAATCTTCTGAGAACATGAGCCACAAACACATGAGAAAAAAACAAAAAACCAAAAAACAATACCAGACCTTTTAAAATCATAATGGCACTCTCATTCCTAGCATCCTTCACAGAAATGCCACTACTGTTCAACATTCTGCAACAAAGCATACATAGTGCAGGAAAAACTAATTTCCAACTAAATTTTTCTTTTCTTACCTTCAGTGATTAAATTTAATGTGTCTTGTTTTCCATCTCCTTCTTGTGAATGACTTGGATCCAGCGAAGTCTGAGAAAGGCTAACTTCAGCTGATAACTGGTCAAGACTTTGATAACTTTTTCTGTAAAACAAGAGTGAAATACTACTTGGATTTCTTCTCACAAAAAAATAATTTCTAGAGATATTCTTCAGTGTTTTTCTTCAATTTACTGAGTTTTGGGTTATTTCTCCACAGTTTTTCCCCTCAACTCTGTCTCTATTGTGGCTGCAATATGATCTCCATTATACTTTTCCCTCTACCCTCTCTGGAAGTCTCTGGGATTGATCAACTAAAAAAAGAAAAACAGTTTGTCAGACTAATTTAAACCCTTACAAAAATTTTTGATTATTTAGCTTCTTAGAAAATGGAGACTTTCTGGTTATTATCAATTTTCTTTTCTTTTTTAGTAGGCTTCACACCCAGGCTGGAGCCCATTGTGGGTCTTGAACTCACAACTCTGACATCAAGACCTGAGCTGAGATCAAGGGTCAGATACCTAACCACTAAGCCATCCAAACACCCCTGGTTATTGTCAATGTTCAAAGGAGTGGAAAATCTACAGATTACTCTTAATGTAGAAACCAAAATGATATAACTTAATAATGATGTATTATCTCTCAGGCACTTCAAAATTCACCAATGTCTTGATATTCTTATGGATGCTTTTACATAAGAGTAATTACAAATTACCATTACAAATTCCTCTAATTTAGAAGTTTTAAAAATCTTGGATTATAAAATAGGTGTTTATGTTAATATACTATGAAGATAACTAATTTTCTTCCCTCATGTATTTGCTACTGTGATTTCGATTTCCGTTAAACAAATTAAGAGAAATGAATTGTAACAGAGGAAAAATTCAGTTATATATGGAAACTTAATAAGGTTTATTATTAAACTTTCCTCATATTTCTTTTGTCAAGATAAAAACAACTCAAAAGACTTATGCAGTTTTGGTGTTATTGACATATTGACAAGTAAGAGAATGGAATTCAATATTATTTCCAAATATATCTGATCCAGGAAAATTAATATGTTTTTCAGGTTTAATATCTATTTCCCAAGGTAGCCAAACCCTAACTAATTTCCTAGAAATGTCATATATTCTATGATAATATTACAGGAGAGTATATGTAATTTAAATGATCTATTCCAGAGCTATTCTCTATTCAGACACAGAAGAGTAAACTTACAAATTAGTTAAAGGAGAATCTATTGTAGGAAACTTCTGATAACTGTAATACATAAAATATATTATGAGCTATACAACATGTAATAAAGAAGGATAGCCAATATTTACATAATGCTTCCCACTATATAGGTACTGTATTAGGTACTGTCCCTACATGTTTATATAGATTAATATATTTACTCCTCACAAATACTCTAAGAGGTTGGAATTACACTGTTCCCAATTTATAGCAGAGTTAACCAGGGCACAAAGAGACTAGATTTGAACCTCATAGCCTGGCTCTAATTCTGTCTCATTAACTTCTATGCTATCTCCTTTCCTACTACAGAGAGAGAAAAAAAAAAACGTTTTCTGTTTTATTAGAAACCCTTCTTAGGTTTCAAACAGTTTGCTTGCAGAGACTGACCATGTCAACTATACTGTATGTAATCGTATCACTGAAAATTTCACTTGACTTTCATTAAAACTGTATTTCTTTAGCTATACAAGAAAGCAGGGAACACAGGAATTCAATAAAGGAAATTATAAATAAGTTTCTTTTCCAAATTATTTTTCTGTGCCTAATAGGTAGAAGGCCTGTCTTTAAATGGCTTTAAGGGAATTTCTGACACTGGTCTTTCATCATTAGAAACTTGATAAAAAGTTATTATTAAATTTAAAAAATTATAAAAATATTTACAAACAGCAAAATACCTAGTAGCAAAACAAACATCAAATTAATTAAAAAATTATAAGGACTCAGAGCTTGACAGCACACATTTATAGAAATCAAGTACTGTCACTACTTGAGGGGAGGAAAGCCTGCAAAAGTCTATAAAAGCAATCTCTGGTAAAAGCAACACAAAATGAGCTTTCTGCGTGAACTATTTAAGTTCCTTTTAGATATCATATTTCCAAATCCAAAGTGATTATGGAAACTTTCTAACCTCTAATTTGTTACACTTAGTAAACAATCTTTCAGTTTACAGGCTTCACTTAACCAATTGTCAATGAACATAGAAACAGAATTTGGTAGACAATGATTTCTGAAGCAGTATAAAAATTCCTAGGCAAAATTAGGCACCTGAATCAAAAGATATTAAGAACAGTACCAAGTAATATCTTCCTTGCATGAAAATGATTACAGATCTACCACCTGGGAGAAATCTGGTTTAGCTGTTTGTAGTAATGACCAAGAAAGGTTTTCCACATTCTTACCTGAGTTCCAATGCAACTGGCGCTCCACCTGACAAACATGTTGTCATGGAGTAAACTGTCTATGGGAGTTCTGTCTTTAAAAGGTCACCACTAAGCCCTATTTTAGAATTCTAGACTCATTAACATCATACTGCAAAATTGAAATGTCCACCAAACACATCAAGCCCATCAACAGTCTAATTCTACTTTCCAGAAGTGAATTTTTTTAATAGAAATAGCTTACTTATTCAAAATAAGAACCCCAGATAGTAAGACAGGAGTTATGTCATAAGCATCTGGGACATAAAGAAAACCAAAAAACAAAACATTGTATTCAATATCTAATTACTTAAAATTTTAAATCACTCAAATCCAAACTTCTATACAAAGAATTTGGACACCAAATAAAGGCAAATTAAAAGGAAGCTGAATAGGCCTGAATTCACTTATGAATAAATTTTCTACAGTCTTAGACTTCATATCAATGATCAGAAGTAATATCGATAATCTATATCACCTATTTGCCCAAGAGATATACAGAGGTCAGTAATAATTTACATTATCTCATAGTCATTGGGCAAGAGAGTATTAGGCTCAGAAGGAGACACTTTCCACACGTAGAAAATAAAAACAAAGATACATACAATATATACACAGAGGCACATATGTGTGCATGGAGCCAGAGATAGGCTGTTCTTTTTATTCTTGGTTTGATTTTCATAGAAATGTGTTTAAAAAACAAAACAAACATTTCCTATAGTAGAATACTGATATACTTTTAAACTACTAAAATTAATGGAAGGATGCAAGGGAGCCTGAAAGGGAAGGCTGTATACGAGTTAGGTCAATGCAAAATTTATAAGCTGTAAAAGATTTTTGCAGTCTCAATGCTTTGGGGAGTCCTACTCCAAAAATACTGGAAAGATTCACATAAGAAGAAGACCCTATAAGACATGTGAAGTAATTATACCTACTTATCAGCAGTCATTCAAAAATGTTAGCCTAAAGAGTAGATCATGAAGGGCATATAAAAGCTCATAATTCTTAATAATTTTGTGAATGACAGCCTAAATGAAAATAATGATAAATTTACAAGACAAAAAAGCCTATGTAGAAAATAAACAGATGATGATAATGAATCTAATCTTTAGGGATGGAAATGGATGGGTTAGGCAATAATCTAACAAGATTATATAATATAATAAAATTATATAACCTGTATCTAATAAGCTCATGTGACCTAAACTTAACATATAAATATAAATAAACATTAAAATAGAAACAAATTGGAAATAAAAAAGGAATCAAATGCTCTCCAGGTGTGTGTTAAGGGAATGTGCTTACATATTTATTGTTGAGTTTTTACAATCAGCCTATAATTCTTGAAACATTTTTAACATGATATCTCTAATGTTTGAAATAAAGGAAAAGATAGAAAATCTAACATAATTAATATTGCCAGGTCTAAGTAATCAAGAAAACAATGGAAATGATACTTCTAAAGCTTTATTAACAGTACAATAAATGAAAATAAATGTAAAATCTTCTACTATGAAAAGGATTTCTTCCATGAGTAGATGACAACATAGCTAAGTTACCCAATCACTCATTTTAAGAAATGTCTGCAAGACCAAGAAATTGATCAAGTCAAATAGCACCTTCTCAGTCTTTTCAAAGCTAATTCAGCAAATCTCCTAGAGAAATACAAGCATCACATTTTCTTAGCAGGAAATTATAATTATAAAACATATAATGACTACTTATATGGTCAATTTCTTTCTCCGAATTATCAAGAGCACTAATGTTCCTTATTAAGAGATTCTGGCCACTTTGATAATAATTTGTAGGTTCTCAAAAATGTTTGTTAAACTACTGAAGATATTGGTCAAATTAAGAGGAATAAATGATGAGGTTAGTTCAAGAACTTTAGCTTATATTACAAATTTGAGAACAGCAAAAACTAATCCTGAGAAAAGCTATGATGTTTCAAACATGATTTATACAGCACCACTCTAATCTGAAAATCCAAAGTCTCCATTTTTACATTAAAAAGTTGCATTAAAAAGATTATTTGTTCAGAACATCTGGGGATTTGCTGGTCATTTTAATTTTACATAGGTTTTACAAACTCTCTAAGAGGGGAGAGCTTGGGACAGTGGGTGGGTGTATATTCTCCAAACATGGAAGACACAAGGTTATCTGAGAACATAAAAAAAAGACTATACAGAGTATAAAAGATTTCGTGAGAAGTATTAGGTGCCAAGCAACTTATTACTCATTTGAACAGGAATTAGTCCCAGTATTACATGTGCAGAAGGTAAGAGGGAGGTATTGCTTAGTGTTGTTACACAGCAAGTAGGGTAGCAGAGATTACTTTTAAATCCTGACCTTACACTCTAGGTCCAGTGATCTCCATACTACACCCTAGCTGCAAACATTTTGTTCAGGAATAGTAGTTTGGTAATAGGGCCATCTAAAGGCAATAACAACATCTACAGTAAGGCCAGATTAAAGGATGATGCTGAGAAAGAGCTAATGGAGTAGCTGAGTCAAGGAGTATAAAATCGGGATCCATGTCAAACAGTTTCACTACTTTCTTTTCTGATACTCCAATTAATTTGCTGCTGCTATAATACTTTGTAAAAGCTAGTCATTATTACCACATACAAAGGTAAACTTGAAGTAACTCTTCCATTTAGACTCACTGGTTCCTCAATAGGTAGCTCTACAGGCAGCCAGGGCTACAAACACATCTTTTTGGCTAAATATTTTACCTTCTACTACCTAAAGTAACAATGTGGATATTGTAGTAAAAAAGCATATTACTAGTCTTTTAACTTGTCAGGAGTTAACCTTTCAATATTTTTATAGTTATAAAAGCAAGAGTATCTTGTATGTTATACAGAAATAAGAACCAAGTATTAAAATAGATTCAGTTTTTTCATCATATATCAGAAATATGAATAAACTAATATTTTTATTACTTACATACATTATAGAAAAATAAAATTATATACCAGCATAAGAAGATATACTCTAGTTATTCAAATTTTTCATAGGGGTATATAAGGGAACTAGATCCCAAACCATGAAAGCTTCAGTCAATACCTTGAATCATGGGTTAGTAGATAATGAAAACAGTTCTAATGATTTATTCTGTAAATAATCTGCTCACTCTTCCTTATCTCTAGCAATCAGTGAAACCAACAAGCAAAAAAGGCAACAGAAGCTCAAATTTATTTTGAGTATTCCCTCTGATAAATGAAAAAAACCACATAGTAAACAGGCGGAAATTAAGTCTATGCTGAAACAATCCCTGTAGAAATGTCTAACTACTAACTACCTAGTGAAAAGCACCCTAAGAAGCACAAATGGAAGTGGGTAACTCTACCAGTGAAGTGTAAATACAAGAACTCTAAAAGAAGAGTAGAGAAAGAAAGAAACAAACAAAAAAAGAGGGAGGCAGGGAGGGGAGAAGAAAGGAAAGAGAAGAAAGTGTGGGGGGGGGAGGAAAGGGAGCGAACAGAAGGGGATGGAGGGACAACAGGGAAATAATTAGAAAATTAGCTGAAGATAGGTAAATAAAGATAACCAAAAAGTTATCAATATGGACAAAATGTCTAAAAGCCAAAAGAAGGTAATACAAAATTTAAGTTCAAAACGAAGATACCATAAAGGAATGCAGCCTAAGATTTGCAGATTTCTCAACATTACGACACTCTGACTTAATGAAATAGTCCTGAAAAGGGATAAAAAAATAGGTAAAGGATCTTGTGGCCAACAGGTGGGGTGATTATATCTTCTATAGCCTCCAAAAATTAGATTTACTGAAAATTAGCAAAACTCTTTCAGACCCACCAAGAACAGGTAAGTATCTTTCCATTCTTTCATAAGATGGAATTTTTTCTCACTGGCAGGACAATTATTCCTAAGGCAAATACAAATACCAAAGCTAAAATTCAAAAATAGGTGTCTCATTAAATATGAGCTCATAGACTTAACTGAAGGACTGGCTGAAGACTAAAGGAGAAGCAGGTAGCTGGTACAATACTGCTTAAGAATTTCTTAGATACTTTATTTCCCCAGGGTGCCTTGGCTTCAAAATACTAACATATTTACTGCCTTAATCTGACTTTATCAAGCCAAAGTAGTCTTAAATTCTACTTTTGCCCTAAAGTAATAATGAATTCAGAAAGACGAATACGTGAGAAACCAACGTGGATAACCAAATGTTTTGGTAGAACTAAATTTGTAATTAGTTGGAAAAAAAAGTATTACACTTACTCATACCACTGTTTATTGTGTTTTCGGTAAAGCAACGTATCCAAGGCAACAGCATTGACATCCAGAGCTCCTGGGGAAGGCCACTGGTTGGTGAGGTGGGCAGTTAACTCTTGTCTTGATCTTAAATCATTATTCTTTAGCACAGTCCTGTGAATATTAAGATGGTGAGTGCTTTTGTCTTCACTGCTCTGCAATGGCAGAGGAACCTAACGGTATCAACCTGGCCCCCAAAATTCATCTTTTAAAATGGTACGATAACAGATTGCCAACAGAACTACAGGAAGACTAGTTGGGGCTATGACTATCTCCTACAATATGTGTTTTTCACTTTTTCTCCAAAGGCTGTAACAAATCACTAACGTGTGAAATGCAGACTTTCAATCTTTTACAGAGATGTTACTAAAGGACAAAAGCTGAATTTCACATCTTATCTAAAAAACTAGGGTGATATCTTAAAGTTATAGATTATCAGATGCCAGTTAAAATAAGAAAAGACTGCATGTGTGTGATTTTTTAGCTTCAAAATTCACAATCTATTAAAGTCATTTAACTCAGTAAACAAAAAACAATTAAAATGAATAAAAAATAAAACCACATCAGAAAAACATAAAATTAAAAATCCATAAGGTTTCTGCAATTTTTTTTTTATAAAAGTGACCACCAATAAATCTTTATAAAAATAATTCCATCAGGGCACGTGGGTGGCTTAGTTGGGTGAGTGTCCCACTCTTGATTTCAGCTCAAGTCATGATCCCATGGTTTATGAGTTTGAGCCCCATATGGGATTCTGTCTCATCCTCTCTCTCTCTCTCTCTCTGCCCCTCCCCTGCTCACGCATGCTCTCTCTCTTCCTCAAAATAAATAAACATTTTAAAAAAAGAAAATAATTAAATCAATGATAACTACATTGAACAATACAACCCACTGGAAATATTTCCATTTACAGAATGAGGCCATTATAATAATACATGGTTTATTCTCATTTTTGTAGAACCGTTAATAACAATTTTCAAAAGAAGTTAATTTTTGCCAAAATTTAAACCTCACAAATCACTGTCACAAGACTAATTCAACATTTGAGTTGGTAAAAATAATTTAAAAGCATAATTCTAGGGGCACCTGGGTGGCTTCAACTTCTGACTTCAGCTCAGGTCATGATCTTACCATTGGTGAGTTTGAGCCCTGGGTCGGGCTCTGGGCTGACAGCTCAGAGCCTGGAGCCTGTTTCAGATTTTGGGTCTCTCTCACTCTCTCTGCCCCTCCCCAACTAATAGTCTCTCTCTCTCTCTCTCTCAAAAATAAAATAAAACCATTAAAAAAAATTTTTTTAAGTTTAAAAGCATAATTCTGGGAGGGGGGGGCTGGCTGGCTCAGGTGGAGCATGCGACTCTTGATCCAGGGGTTTTAAGTTTGAGCCCCACGTTGGGTGTAGACGTACTTAAAAACTATTTAAAAAAAGGTGTAATTCTGTTTGCAAAGGTTGTATTCTACTTCTAACTAAGGCTTCAAAATATAACCTAGGCAAGCCACATTCTCCAACAGGAGTCCATGACTTGAGTGTACCAAAGTCTTGAGCCATCAGCTCAGAAGCAGGGAAGTAGGAACAACTGTCCTATTGTGGATGGCAGAGTCAACAGTGTGCTGGCAAGACAACCCTTCACTAAAGAAAATTAGCCTGCACAAAACCTCTAGCTGGAAATGATTCAAATGGAACAACCCCATGTATATGTCTCTAACAGTCTAACTATGAATATTTCTGATTTTACAGGATATCTGTGTACATTTAAAAATATTTGCTCCACTATGCCCACAAAGAAATAGTATTTGATGTAAATACTAGATTCTCAGAATTGAATACTAAAAAAGTAAAACAGGCAGAAGTCCGTGAGAATGTATCACAAGAAGATACTTGTTTTGACTACTTTCAACAATTTCACTGGAAAAGAATGAAAAATTTAAAAAGAATGAAAAATTTAACAACCTTAACCTAGGTTTTTATGAAAACAGTAAGGAGTTCAGAAAAATTACAAGACTGATAGAAAAAAATCTTGTGACGCCAAAAAGGGGATTACTGGCCAGAGAATTTATTATGATAAAGTACCATTATTTTGGCTTTTTTTTTTTTTAAGTTTATTTATTTTGAGAAAGAGAGGGTGTGAGCAAGTACCCGTGCAAGCAGAGAAGGGACAGAGAGAAAATCCCAAGCAGGCTCCATGTGCGGTCAGTGCGGAGCCTGACACAGGGCTCAGACTCACAAACCATGAAATCATCACCTGAACAGAAATCAAGAGTTGGACACCTAACCGACTGAGCCACCCAGGTGCCCCTAGGCTTCGCTTATTAGATTTTTCTCCTTCACATATTCAATCTCTAGGGTCTCTACTGACTGTCACTGGAAAACAACTTCAACGTCATAATTGGTTTATAGGAAGTATTTAGAGCAGAATGCAAGGAAGGCAAATGGGCATCTGTGAGGAAATGACATTGGAAAAATTCAGTTAATGACAAGTAACTAAACAACTTCCAACTTAGAATATATTCTTTCTGGAAAAGCAAAGTTTTACACTGCATAGAATGAAAAAAAAAGAACTAAGTTTTACACAAGTTTTTACACATTAGTCCATGGAAAGTTTTAGTCTAATGACAAATTATTGTATTGTCTTTAGACTTTTGTGTTTAGAAATCCTAACGACATTGTTTTCTAAGGGACACTGCCTGGTCCTTTGAAGCAGGAGATAAGAGATTTCAGTGTACTGGATGGGCATAACTTCATCCATGCTGCATCTGTTTTCCACTTTCTGTGAGGAATATGGAGGGAAACACACAATGCTGACATTCAACTTGATACTACAAAGGGAAAGGTTCCTGGAAGACCTTTGTGTAAGGCCCTTTCACCACTTCAGTATACTAGAGGCCATTAAGGCACCTTGAAAACCCACCGTTGAATTCTGAATCTTGGCTCAGTCTATTTAGATAATAAAGAGACAAAGTAGTTTATTCATTCTAGCAACGGGCCCTGACCAAAATGCACCAGCAAAGAGATATACGTGGAGTTCTACTTCCCAACTCTCTGAAGTAGCTCAACCTACCTCTCTCCAAGCCTACTTTTCTAGTCTTTCTATCCATTGCTTGAGTCATTGATATCAATCTAACAAATTCCATTTGTGCTTAAGAGTTGGTTGGATTTTTTTTTTACAAGCGAAGTAAAATGAGGGTATTTTTCTCATTGGCCAAGCTTAAAAGTAGGTTCATCTTAAGTCACTCAACAATTACTGTCATTACCTTGTGGTCAAATCAGTGAAAATTAAAGGCAAAATTTTATGAAGTTAGCATTTAACTTTAATAAAAACGCTAACCAATGCTAACACTAATGAGCTAATTTAATAATTAAATTATTGTATATGAGATAGATACTACTTGTCACTTATATCTATGTTCTAAGTCTCTCATTAACAACTGAATATTCTCTCACTAAGGTAACAATTCTACAGGAAAATGCAATAAAGGAAATTTATTAACATATCTGTAATATATTTACCACACTAATTTTAAGAACTTTCCTGTGGTATCTACCCCTAAATTGCTAGATAGCTAATTTCTCTTCAGATTTTCAATAGAAATTATGCAAGAAGTTTGCCACAAAAAATATAATTCAATATCTTGCCCCATAGCTTTACTGAGGTATAATCAGCAATTAAAAATTGCATACATCTAGGGGCACCTGGATGGCTCAGTCAGTTAAACGTCTAACTTCAGCTCAGATCATGATCTCGTGGTTCGTGAGCTGAAGCCCTGCATCCGGCTCTGTGCTGACAGCTCAGAGCCTGAAGCCTGCTTCAGATTCCGTGTCTCCCTCTCTCTCTGCACCCCCCTACTTATGCTCTCTCTCTCCCTCTCTCAAAAATAAACATTAAAAAAAATTTTTTTAAATTGTATACATCTAGAGTATACAACTTGATTTGATATGCATATACAATGTGAAGTAATCACAAGATAATTAACATATCCATCACCTCACAGTTACCTCTTTTTTGTGTGTGATAAGAACACTTGAGATGTACCCTCTTAGAACATTTCAAGTACACAATACAGTATTGTTAAGTACAGTCATGTTGCTTAGCATTAGATCTCCATAATTTATTCATCCTGCATAACTGAAACTTTGTACTTATAGACCAACATCTCCTCATTTCCCCCTCTATCTGGGCCAGAATTGGTAATAACCATTCTACTCTCTGCTTCTGTAAGTTTGACTATTTTGGATTCCACATATAAATGAAATTATGCACTATTTGTTTTTCTACATCTGATTTAGTTCACTTAGCATAATGCCTTCAAGGTTTATCCATGTTGTTGCAAATGGCAGGATTTCCTTCCTTTTTTTAAAGGTGGAATAATATTCCATTGTGTTTATGTGTGTATATAGACACAGAATCTTCATATATCAGGTTTTCTTTATCCATTCATCCATCAGTGAACACCGAGGTTGTTTCCACCTCTTGAGTACTGTAAATAAGGCTGAAATTAACACCTAAATGGAGATATCTTTTTGAGATTCTAACTCCATTTCCTTTGGATAAATACCTAGAAGTGGGATTGCTTAAACATAAGATAGTTCTATTTTTAATATTTTGAGGAACCTTCTACTCTTTTTCAAAGTGACCATACCCATCTATAGTACAACCAACTGGGCATGAGGGCTCCCTTTTTCCATATCCTCACCAACAGTTGTTTTCTAACACCTATCTGGTAACAGACATTCTAAGTAAGAAGGTATTTCATTGTGATTTGCATGTCCCTGATGATTAGTGAAGTTAAGCATCTTTTCATATACCTATTGGTCATTTGCATGTCTTCCCTGGAGAAATGTCTATTCAAGTCCTTTGCTCATTTTTAAGCTGAGTTAGATTTTTGCTATTATGAGTCCCTTATAGATTTTGAATATTAACTCCTTATTAGACAGATGTTGAAAATATTTTCTTCCATTTGGTATGTTGCCATTTTACTCTAATGTTTTTTGTGCAGAATTTTTTAAATTTCATACAATCCATTTTTCTATTTTTGCTTTTATTGCCTGTGCCTTTGGTATAATAAGCAAAAATACGATTGCCGAGACTAATGTCAAAAGTTATTTCCCTGTTTTCTTTTGTATTTTTACAGTTTCAGGTCTTAGATTTAAATCTTTAATCTATTTTGAATTTATTTTTGTAAATGGTAAGAGAAGAATCCAATTTCATTCTTCTGTATGTGGATATTCAGTTTTCCCAACACTACTCCTTTTGTGGGTTCTTGGTAAGCTTGTCAAAGATCAGCTGACTTGTAGATTCATGGACTTATTTGGGGGCTCTCTATTCTGTTCCAATGGCCTATATGTCTGTTTCAATGTCAGTACCATACTTTTCTGATTACTATAATTTATAATATATTTTGAAACCAAGAAATGTGATGTCTTTAGCTTTGTTCTTCTTTCTGAAAACTGATTTGGCTATTCAGGGTCTAAAATATGAATGTTAGGATTGCTTTTTCTATTTATGTGAAAAATGACATTGGGATTTTGATAGGGATTGCACTGAATCTGCATATCACTTTGGATACTATGTACATTTTAATAATATTAATTCTTCCAATCCATGAACACAAGATATCTTTTTTATTTACCAGTATCTTAATTTCCTTTGTCAATGTTTTAATATTTTCAGGGTATCAATCTTTCACCTCTTTGGTTAAATTTATTCCTAAATATTGTATTCTTGCTGCCACTGTGAATAGGATTGTTTTTAAATTTCCCTTCCAGATATTTAATATCCAGAAACTATATATATATATATATACACATATATACATATATATACACACACACACACACACACATATGTGTATGTACATACACATACACACACACACATCTTCCTGCTGAGCTGAACCTTTTATCATTATATAATGACCTTCTTTACCTCTAGAGAAAGTTTTAGACTTAAAGTCTATTTTGAGTACAGACACCCTGCTTTCTTTTGGTTACCATTTGCATAAAATATCTTTTTCCATTCCTTCACTTTCAGCCTACGTATGTCTTTAAATCTGAAATGAGTCTCTTGTTGACAGGATATCATTGGCTCTTACTCTTTTAATCCATTCAGTCACTCTATGCCTTCTGATTGATGAGTTTAATCCTAATTACTGCCATTCTGTTTTGCAGTTTTGTGTCTCTCTTCCACTTTTGTTTTCCTTTGTTATCTGATGATTTTTTTGTAATGATTTGTTGCCATTCTTTCTTTTTATAATTTTTTTAAAATGTTTATTTATTTATTTTGAGAGAGAGAGCATACACATGTGAGTGAGTGTGAGGGTGGGGGGAGTGAGAGGGAGGGAGAAAGAGAATCCCAGTCTTTGCACCGTCAGCGCAGAGCCTGATGAGGGGCTCTGACAAGGGGCTCCATCTCAAAACCGTAAGATCATGACCTGAAGGGAAATGAGGTCCCCTGAGCCACCCAGGGGCCCCATTCTATCTTCTGTGTTTGTACTATAGGTTTATTCTCTGTGGTTAGAGTTTTGAATAAATTTTCAGGTAGTTATAACTTCCTATTTTAAATCATGTTAACTTCAAATGTATACAAAAAACACTCTATGTAAAGCACTTTGAAAGTGCTTTAAGTACATATGCCCAAGTCCAGTTGTAACCAAATATTTAAATTAAATCTACAAAATATTTCAAAGAGAGCATTTTCATGAAAATTGAAAAAACGTATTTGCAACTAATATCAAGTAAATGTATTGAGGGGCCATGGCAGATACACTTAAAATGTGTAAAGAAGCAGGCGTGTCTGGGTGCCTCAGTCGGTTAAGCGTCCAACTTCGGCTCAGGTCATGATCTTCTGGTCCATGAGTTTGAGCACCGTGTTGGGCTCTGTGCTGACAGCTCAGAGCCTGGAGCCTGCTTTGGACTGTGTGTCTCCCTCTCTCTCTGCCCCTCCTCCACTTGCCATTCTGTCTCTTTCTCTCTCAAAAATAAATAAAACATTTAAATGAATAAATAAATATTTTTAAAAATGACTAAAATGTGTAAAGAAGCAACCATCTAAAAGTACCTCTGATTATCCTATCTTTTTCATAACCATTCTCAAAAGGTAAGTCCAGAAAGTACAACTTAAATTCTATTATTATATTTTACCTTTCCCAATAAATGCTTCCAGATCCTTGAAAAGGATCTTTGTCTTGCTTACGTAAAGTTATTTTACTTGGCATTTTGGTAAAAAAATATCATGTGAAGTTTGATTCTTTATGCGTAACTATGTTGAAATATGTGTCAGTATTAACTGGCCATTTCATAAGCCCTCTGAATATACCTTCAACTCTCTAACCTGAGCATATCCTTATGGATATACATAAAATCAAAATACCATGGATTTATAAACACAAAATCTCTCTATGAAGCAGGAGTCCAGCTCTCCTGAGAAACAGTTTGGAACAAAACAGGATAGCTTCCAGTTAAAGTTCAGTGAGTTGTTCTATTTTTCAAAGGAAATCAGCTCATTATTAAGCCCTCATGGGCATGACAGAAATATTTGATGAATACAATTTATTCTCTGGAATCTAGCTAAAGCCTGAAAATTCCTTACTTTCTAAATATGTAATTTGCACTATATATAGGTATATAATTTGCGAAAACACTTCATTTTTCTTAACTAAGTATAATACAATAGAACATAATACGACTCTGGATTGATCATGAACACTGAAGAATTCACCTTTCCCTCCCCTGTCCCCCAGCCTATATATGCAGACACCTGCAGAATCAGCACAGACATTCTCCATGTAGCTTGTTAACATGCCTTCCGAGCCTGTGCTCTCCTGTGGACTACTCCCTCTAACTTGCACTTCTGAACTCTCCAAAGTGGCTCCAGGGGCCCTCTGCTCCAACCTTGCTAACTGCATGCCCCACCCCCATGATGTTCTGCAGACCCACACCATCCAACCTGCCCTAGGGAGGAATCCATCCAAAGAGGCACTATAAGCCTAACACTGTGCAAGCAGCCCTGACAGTGACTACTTCAAAAAAACTGCTGCCCTGATGAGAGGGAAATATACCCATACACCCAGCTCCACTGAAGCCCCAGAAGTGGGCTGGGGATAGACACCTGGTCTGACTGCAGTCCCCACCCACCAATGAAAGCCTCTCGGGGGACAACAAAGGAGAGCACTCTGCAGTTTAACATGACCACAGCTTTGGCAAATTCCTGGTCTGACTCAACTCAAGCCCAAGGCAGCCCCATACTGGCCCACTAGCAACACAGAAACCAAACCCTGCCCAGAACAGTCAAAAACAGTCATTGCATATGACTGAAGAGAAATGCAGCTCAGTCACAGCAATAGGGTGTATTCGACACACACAGGAGATGCCCCTGAAGCTCCAGGTTCTGGTAAATGGGAGATTGCTCTGTAGGGCACTATAGGACCTTTTCTTCATAAGGCCACTACTTTCAAGAGCCAGAGACATGGCTAACTTTCCTAACACATAGAAAAAGACACAGAAAGTTAGACACATATGAGAAGACCAAGGACTGTGTCCCAAATGAAAGAAGGGACAAAATCACAACAAAAGAGTTAACAAAATGGAGATAAGCAATATATCTGATACAGAAAGTAATGGTCATAATCACTGAGCTTGAGAAAATATGGGAGGACCTCAGTGAAACTCTCAACAAAGACACAGAAAATATAAAAAAGAACCAAGCAGAGATAAAGAACTCAAAAACTAAAATTAAAAATATACTAGAGGGAACAGGGGTGGCTGGGTGGCTCAGTCAGTTGAGCATTCGACTTCAGCTCAGGTCACGTTCTCACAGTTTATGGGTTTTGCATGGACAGTGCAGAGCCTGCTTCGGATTCTCTATCTTCCTTGTTTTCTGCCCCTCCCCTACTCACGTGCTTTTTCTCTCAAAAATAAACACTAAAGAAAAAGCCATTTTAAACAGTAGGGGGGATGCTGGGAAGATGGCGGCATAGGAGGATGCTGGGCTCACCGCGCGTCCTGCTGATCACTTAGATTCCACCTACACCTGCCTAAATAACCCAGAAAACCGCCAGAGGATTAGCAGAACGGAGTCTCCCGAGCCAGGGTAGGAAGGGCGGCGGCAAGGCGGTGCGCACTCCACGGACTGTCGGGAGGGAGCTGGGGCGGAGGGGCAGCCTGCCGGCCAAGCAGAGCCCCCAAGTCTGGCTTGCAAAAGCGGAGGGGCCGGACAGAGTGTGTTCCGACAGCAAGCGTGACTTAGCGTCTGGGAGGTCATAAGTTAACAGCTCTGCTCAGAAAGCTGGAAAGCTGGAGGACAAAGGGAGGGAGAGTTGCTGAGCCCCGGGACGACAGAGCTCAGTTTGGTGGGGAAAAAAGGCGCTCGCCAGCGCCATCTCCCTCGCCCATCCCCCAGCCAAAATCCCAAAGGGAACCAGTACCTGCCAGGGAACTTGCTCGCTCCGCGCAAACACCCAACTCTGTGCTTCTGCGGAGCCACCCCTCTGGCAGCGGGTCTGACTCCCTCCCGCTGCCACAGGGCCCCTCCTGAAGTGGATCACCTAAGGAGAAGCGAGCTAAGCCTGCCCCTCCTGCCCCCGTGCACCTTGCCTACCCACCCCAGCCAGATCCCCAGGACCACAAGCCTGGCAGTGTGCAAGTAGCCCAGATGGGCCACGCCACCTCACAGTGAATCCTGCCCCTAGGAGAGGGGAAGAGAAGGCACACACCAGTCTGACTGTGGCCCCAATGGTGGGCTGGGGGCAGACATCAGGTCTGACTGCGGCCCCGCCCACCAACTCCAGTTATACACCACAGCACAGGGGAAGTGCCCTGCAGGGCCTCACCACTCCAGGGACTATCCAAAATGACCAAACGGAAGAATTCCCCTCAGAAGAATCTCCAGGAAATAACAGCAGCTGATGAACTGATCAAAAAGGATTTAAATAATATAACAGAAAGTGAATTTAGAATAATAGTCATAAAATTAATCACTGGGCTTGAAAACAGTATAGAGGACAGCAGAGAATCTCTTGCTACAGAGATCAAGGGACTAAGGAACAGTCAGGAGGAGTTGAAAACCGCTTTAAATGAGATGCAAAATAAAATGGAAACGTCCACGGCTCGGATTGAAGAGGCAGAGGAGAGAATAGGTGAACTAGAAGATAAAATTATGGAAAAAGAGGAAGCTGAGAAAAAGAGAGATAAAAAAAATCCAGGAGTATGAGGGGAAAATTAGAGAACAAAGTGATACACTAAAAAGAAATAATATACGCATAATTGGTATCCCAGAGGAGGAAGAGAGAGGGAAAGGTGCTGAAGGTGTACTTGAAGAAATAATAGCTGAGAACTTCCCTGAACTGGGGAAGGAAAAAGGTGTTGAAATCCAAGAGGCACAGAGAACTCCCTTCAGACATAACTTGAATCGATCTTCTGCACGACATATCATAGTGAAACTGGCAAAATACAAGGATAAAGAGAAAATTCTGAAAGCAGCAAGGGATAAACGTGCCCTCACATATAAAGGGAGACCTATAAGATTCGTGACTGATCTCTCTTTTGAAACTTGGCAGGCCAGAAAGGAATGGCAGGAGATCTTCCATGTGATGAACAGAAAAAATATGCATCCCAGAATCCTTTATCCAGCAAGTCTGTCATTTAGAATAGAAGGAGAGATAAAGGTCTTTCCAAACAAACAAAAGCTGAAGGAATTCGTCACCACTAAACCAGCCCTACAAGAGATCCTAAGGTTAATCCTATGAGACAAAGTACCAGAGACATCGCTACAAGCATAAAACATACAGATATCACAATGACTCTAAACCCGCATCTTTCTATAATAACACTGAATGTAAATGGACTAAATGCGCCAACCAAAAGACATAGGGTATCAGAATGGATAAAAAAAACAAGACCCATCTATTTGCTGTCTATAAGAGACTCATTTTAGACATGAGGACACGTTTAGATTGAGAGTGAGGGGATGGAGAACTATTTATCATGCTACTGGAAGCCAAAAGAAAGCTGGAGTAGCCATACTTATATCAGACAAACTAGACTTTAAATTAAAGGCTGTAACAAGAGATGAAGAAGGGCATTATATAATAATCACAGGGTCTATCGATCAGGAAGAGCTAACAGTTATAAATGTCTATGTGCCGAATACGGGAGCCCACAAATATATAAAACAATTACTCATAAACATAAGCAACCTTATTGATAAGAATGTGGTCATTGCAGGGGACTTTAACACCCCACTTACAGAAATGGATAGATCATCTAGACACACGGTCAATAAAGAAACAAGGGCCCTGAATGATACATTGGATCAGATGGACTTGACACATATATTTAGAACTCTGCATCCCAAAGCAACAGAATTTACTTTCTTCTCGAGTGCACATGGAACATTCTCCAAGATAGATCATATACTGGGTCACAAAACAGCCCTTCATAAGTTTACAAGAATTGAAATTATACCATGCATACTTTCAGACCACAATGCTATGAAGCTTGAAATCAACCACAGGAAAAAGTCTGGAAAACCTCCAAAAGCATGGAGGTTAAAGAACACCCTACTAACGAATGAGTGGGTCAACCAGGCAATTAGAGAAGAAATTAAAAAATATATGGAAACAAACGAAAATGAAAATACAACAATCCAAATGCTTTGGGATACAGCGAAGGCTGTCCTGAGAGGAAAATACATTGCAATCCAGGCCTATCTCAAGAAACAAGAAAAATCCCAAATACAAAATCTAACAGCACACCTAAAGGAAATAGAAGCAGAACAGCAAAGACAGCCTAAACCCAGCAGAAGAAGAGAAATAATAAAGATCAGAGCAGAAATAAACAATATAGAATCTAAAAAAACTGTAGAGCAGATCAACGAAACCAAGAGTTGGTTTTTTGAAAAAATAAACAAAATTGACAAACCTCTAGCCAGGCTTCTCAAAAAGAAAAGGGAGATGACCCAAATAGATAAAATCATGAATGAAAATGGAATGATTACAACCAATCCCTCAGAGATACAAACAATTATCAGGGAATACTATGAAAAATTATATGCCAACAAATTGGACAACTTGGAAGAAATGGACAAATTCCTAAACACCCACACTCTTCCAAAACTCAATCAGGAGGAAATAGGAAGCTTGAACAGACCCATAACCAGCGAAGAAATTGAATCGGTTATCAAAAATCTCCCAACAAATAAGAGTCCAGGACCAGATGGCTTCCCAGGGGAGTTCTACCAGACGTTTAAAGCAGGGATAATACCTATCCTTCTCAAGCTATTCCAAGAAATAGAAAGGGAAGGAAAACTTCCAGACTCATTCTATGAAGCCAGTATTACTTTGATTCCCAAACCAGACAGAAACCCAGTAAAAAAAGAGAACTACAGGCCAATATCCCTGATGAATATGGATGCAAAAATTCTCAAGAAGATACTAGCAAATCGAATTCAACAGCATATAAACAGAATTATTCACCATGATCAAGTGGGATTCATTCCTGGGATGCAGGGCTGGTTCAACATTCGCAAATCAATCAACGTGATACATCACATTAATAAAAGAAAAGATAAGAACCATATGATCCTATCAATCGATGCAGAAAAGGCCTTTGACAAAATTCAGCACCCTTTCTTAATAAAAACCCTTGAGAAAGTCGGGATAGAAGGAACATACTTAAACATCATAAAAGCCATTTATGAAAAGCCCACAGCTAACATCATCCTCAACGGGGAAAAACTGAGAGCTTTTTCCCTGAGATCAGGAACACGACAGGGATGCCCACTCTCACCGCTGTTGTTTAACATAGTGTTGGAAGTTCTAGCATCAGCAATCAGACAACAAAAGGAAATCAAAGGCATCAAAATTGGCAAAGATGAAGTCAAGCTTTCGCTTTTTGCAGATGACATGATATTATACATGGAAAATCCGATAGACTCCACCAAAAGTCTGCTAGAACTGATACATGAATTTAGCAAAGTTGCAGTATACAAAATAAATGTACAGAAATCAGTTGCATTCTTATACACTAACAATGAAGCAACAGAAAGACAAATAAAGAAACTGATCCCATTCACAATTGCACCAAGAAGCATAAAATACCTAGGAATAAACCTAACCAAAGATGTAACAGATCTGTATGCTGAAAACTATAGAAAGCTTATGAAGGTAATTGAAGAAGATATAAAGAAATGGAAAGACATTCCCTGCTCATGGATTGGAAGAATAAATATTGTCAAAATGTCAATACTACCCAAAGCTATCTACGCATTCAATGCAATCCCAATCAAAATTGCACCAGCATTCTTCTCAAAGCTAGAACAAGCAATCCTAAAATTCATATGGAACCACAAAAGGCCCCAAATAGCCAAAGTAATTTTGAAGAAGAAGACCAAAGCAGGAGGCATCACGATCCCAGACTTTAGCCTCTACTACAAAGCTGTAACCATCAAGACAGCATGGTATTGGCACAAAAACAGACACATAGACCAATGGAATAGAATAGAAACCCCAGAACTAGACCCACAAATGTATGGCCAACTCATCTTTGACAAAGCAGGAAAGAACATCCAATGGAAAAAAGACAGTCTCTTTAACAAATGGTGCTGGGAGAACTGGACAGCAACATGCAGAAGGTTGAAACTAGACCACTTTCTCACACCATTCACAAAAATAAACTCAAAATGGATAAAGGACCTGAATGTGAGACAGGAAACCATCAAAACCCTAGAAGAGAAAGCAGGAAAAGACCGCTCTGATCTCAGCCGTAGCAATCTCTTACTTGACACATCCCCAAAGGCAAGGGAATTAAAAGCAAAAATGAATTACCTGGACCTTATGAAGATAAAAAGCTTCTGCACAGCAAAGGGAAACAACCAACAAAACTAAAAGGCAACCAACGGAATGGGAAAAGATATTTGCAAATGACATATCGGACAAAGGGCTAGTATCCAAAATCTATAAAGAGCTCACCAAACTCCACACCCGAAAAACAAATAACCCAGTGAAGAAATGGGCAGAAAACATGAATAGACACTTCTCTAAAGAAGACATCCGGATGGCCAATGGACACATGAAAAGATGCTCAACGTCGCTCCTCATCAGGGAAATACAAATCAAAACCACACTCAGATATCACCTCACGCCAGTCAGAGTGGCCAAAATGAACAAATCAGGAGACTACAGATGCTGGAGAGGATGTGGAGAAACGGGAACCCTCTTGCACTGTTGGTGGGAATGCAAATTGCTGCAGCCACTCTGGAAAACAGTGTGGAGGTTCCTCAGAAAATTAAAAATAGACCTACCCTATGACCCAGCAATAGCACTGCTAGGAATTTACCCAAGGGATACAGGACTACTGATGCATAGGGGCACTTGTACCCCAATGTTTACAGCAGCACTCTCAACAATAGCCAAATTATGGAAAGAGCCTAAATGTCCATCAACGGATGAATGGATAAAGAAATTGTGGTTTATATACACAATGGAGTACTACATGGCAATGAGAAAGAATGAAATATGGCCCTTTGTAGCAACGTGGATGGAACTGGAGAGTGTGATGCTAAGTGAAATAAGCCATACAGAGAAAGACAGATACCATATGTTTTCACTCTTATGTGGATCCTGAGAAACTTAACAGAAACCCATGGGGGAGGGGAAGGAAAAAAAAAAAAGAGGTTAGAGTGAGAGAGACCCAAAGCATAAGAGACTCTTAAAAACCGAGAACAAACTGAGGGTTGATGGGGGGTGGGAGGGAGGGGAGGGTGGGTGATGGGTATTGAGGAGGGCACCTTTTTGGATGAGCACTGGGTGTTGTATGGAAACCATTTTGACAATAAATTATATATATTGAAAAAAAAAGAGATAAAACAGTAGAGGGAATAAAGAGTAAACTAGAGGAAGCAGAAGGATGGATCAGTGACCTGGAGGACAGTGTAATGGAAAGCAATCAAGGAGAACAGGATAGAGGGAAAAAAGCAAATAAAAGAGAATAGAATAAGGGAATTAAGTGACACCATCAAGTATAATAACATCTGCATTACAGGGATCCCAGAAGAATAGAGAGTAAAAGGCGTAGGAAATGTATTTGAAGAAATAATAGCTGGAAACTTCCCAAATGTGGGGAAGAACACAAAAATTCAGATTCAGAAGACAGATATCCTCCAACAAAATCAACCCACGGAAATCCACACCAAGACACGTAATAATTAAAATGGCAAAAGGTGATAAAAAGAAAATCTTAGAAGCGGCAAGAGAAAATAGTTACAAACAAGGGAAACCCCAGAAAAATATCAGCGGATTTTTCAGCAGAAACTCTGCAGGCCAGAATGTAGTGGCATGATATATTCAAAGCGCTGAAAGGGAAAAATGTGCAGCTGAGAATATGCTGTCAAGCAAGGTTATCATTCAAAATAGAAGAAGAGACAAAAAGTTTCCCAAACAAAAGTTAAAGGAATTCTCACCACTAAACTAACCTTACAAGTAATGTTAAAAGGGATTCTTGGAGTGGAAAGACCATAAGTAGGAGTAAGAAAAGTAGAAAACACAGAAGTAGTAAAATTAAGTATATCTATAAAAATCGGTAAGGGTTATTCACAAAATACAAGAATGTAAAGTATGACACCCTATTTGTAAAATTGTGAGGGAGGGAGGGGAATAAAAATGTAGTGCTTTTACAATGGGTTCAGACTGAAGCAAACATCAACTTAATATAGACTGCTAGATGCATAAGATTTTATATATAAACCTAATGCTAATCAGAATCATAAACTAGTAATAGGTCTGTAAAAAAAAATAGAAAGGAATCCAAGTATATCACTAAAGAAAGCCACCAAACCATGAAAGAAGAGAGCAAGAGAAGAAAGGAATAGAGACTACAAAAATAATCATAAACAAGCAATGAAATGGCATTTAAGTACATACCTATCAATAATTACTTTGAATGTAACTGGAGTAAATGCTCCAGTCAAAAGACATACGGTGATAGAATGGGTAAAGAAACAAGACCCATCCATAGGTTGCCTACAAGATACTCATTTCACAACTAAAGACACATGTAGATTAAAAGTAAAGGGACAGAAAAACATCATGCAAATTGAAGATAAAAGAAAGTTGAGGTAGCAATACTTATATTGGACAAAATGGACTTTAAGGGTTTTGGATGGCTCAGTCTGTAGGGCATGCAATTCGTGATCTTGAAGTTGTGACTTCAAGCCCCATGTTGGATGCAGAGGTTACACTAAAAAAAGTTAAAAACTGGACTTTAAAACAAACACTGGAATAAGACAAAAAAGGACACTACATAATCATAAAAGGAAAAATGCAATGAAAAGATGTAGCAATTGTAAATACTTACGTACACAACATGAAAGCACCCATATATATAAAGCAACCAATAACAAATGTAAAAAGAGTAATCAATAGTAATACAATAATAGTATGGGATTTTAACACCCCGCTTATATCAATGAATAGATCATCCAAACAGAAAATGAAAAATGAAACAGTGGCTGTGAATGACACATTTGGACCAGATGGATCTAACAGGTATATTCAGAACATTCCATTCTAAAACAGAACATGTATTCTTTTCCAGTGCACGTGGAACATTTTCCAGAATAGATCACATGTTAGGCAACAAAACAAGGCTCAAAAAATTCAAAAAGAATGAAGTTATACCATGCATCTTTTTCAACCACACTGCTATGACACTAGAATCAACCACAAGAAAAAATCAGGAAAGAAGTCAAATACATGGAAGTTAAATAACATGCTACTAAATAAGAAATCAAAAAGGCCATCAAAAAATACATGTAGACAAACGAAAACACAATAGTCCAATATCACTGGGATACAGATAAAGCTGTTCTAAGAGGGAAGTTTACAGCAACACAGGGCTACATCAAGAAGCAAGAAACAGCTGAAATGAACAACCTAACCTTATACCTAAAGGAGCTAGTAAAAGAAGAACAAACAAAACAAGTAGAAGAAAGGAAATAATAAAGATTACAGCAGAAATTTTTTTAAAAAGACAACAATAGAACAAATCAATAAAATCAGGAACTTGTTGTTTGAAAATATCAACACAATTTATAAACCTTTAGCCATACTTATCGAGAGAGAGAGAGAGAGAGAGAGAGCGAGCGATAGAGAGAAGACTCAAATAAAAAAATGAGAAAAGAAAGAGGAGAACTGACAACCAACACCATGGAAATACAAGCAATTATAAGAAAATATTATAAAAAATTATACATCAATAAATTGGGACAACCTAGAAGAAATGGGTAACTTCCTAGAAACATAACCTCCCAAAACTGTATCAGGAAAAATTGAAAATCTGAACAAATCAACTACTAGTAATGCAACTGAATTAATGATCAAAAACCTCTCAACAAACAAAAGCTCAGGAACGGATGGCTTCAAACATTTTCATCAAACATTTTAAAAAGGGTTAATATTTATTCTTCTCAAACTATTCCAAAAAATAGAAGAGGAAAGCAAGCTTCCAAATTCATTCTATGAGGCTAGCAATATCCTGATAGCAAAACCAGATAAAGACACTACTAAAAAAGAGAACTGCAGTATAACATCTCTGATGAACATACAAGCAAAATCCCCAATAAAATCTTAGCAAACCAAACTCAACAATATATTTTTTAAAAAAATCATTCACCAAGATCAAGTGGGATTTATTCCTGGGTTGCAAGAGTAGTCCAATATTTGCACATTAATCAACGATACCTCACATCAACAGGAGAAAGGATAAAAACTATATGATCATTTCAATAGATGCAGAAAAAACATTTGACAAAGTACAACATTCATTCATGATAAAAACCCTCAACAAAGTAGGATTAGAGGGAACATACCTCAACATAATAAAGGCCATCTATGAAAAGCTAACAGCTAACATCATACTCATTGGAAAAAAAATAGCTTTCCCCCTAACATTAACAACAAGACGAGGATGCCCACTCTCACCACTTTTACTCAACATAGTATTGGAAGTCCTAGCCACAGCAATCAGACAACAAAAAGGAAATAAAAGACATCTAAATTGGTAAGGGAAAAGAAAAGTTTTACTATTTACAGATGACATGATACTATGTATAGCATAGTATATCCAAATACTAAGCATATAGTAAAATATCTAAGTATAGTATAGTATAGTATAGTATACTATAGTGAAGACTCCACCAAAAAACTGCTAGAACTGATAAACCAATTCAGTAAGGTATCAGGATACAAAACCAATATACAGAAATCCCTTCCATTGCCATATACTGATAATGAAGTAGAACAAAGAGAAATTAAGAAAACAGTTCCATTTACATTTGCACCAAAAATAATAAAGTACCTAGGAATAAAGTTAACCAAGGAAGTGAAAGACCTGTACTCCAAAAACAAACACCAATGAAAGAAACTGAAGATGACACAAAAAAGTGGAAAAATATTGCACACTCATGGATTGGGAGAACAAATATTGTTAAAATGTCCATACTACCCAAAGCAATCTACACATCTAATGCAATCCCTATCAAAACACCAACAGTATGTTTTATAAAACTAAAACAAACAATCCTAAAATTTGTATGGAACCACAAAAGGCCCAGAATAACCAAAGCAATCTTGAAAAAGCGGGACAAAACTAGAGATATC
Source organism: Panthera uncia (assembly GCF_023721935.1). NCBI lineage: Eukaryota > Metazoa > Chordata > Mammalia > Carnivora > Felidae > Panthera > Panthera uncia. The sequence goes on along the minus strand of NC_064816.1, from coordinate 87,779,627 downwards.
CCAGTCCCAGATTTCAAGTTACACTACAAAGCTGAAATAATCAAAACAGTATGGTCTTGACACAAAAACAGGCATATAGATCAATAGAACAGAGTCCAGAAATAAATCCATGATTATACGGTCAAGTAATCTACATCAAAGAAGGCAAGAATATGCAAGGGGGAAAGTCTCTTCAACAAATGATGTTGGGAAAACAGGACAGCTAAAGCACAACAATGAAATTGGACCACTTTCTCATGCCATACACAAAAATAAACTCCAAATGGATTAAAGATCTAAAGGTGAGACCTGAAACCATAACAATTCTAGAAGAGAGAACAGACAGTAATTTTCTTGACATCGGCCATAGCAACATTTTTCTAGATATGTCTCCTGAGGCAAGGGAAACAAAAGCAAAAATTACTGGGACTACATCAAAATAAAAATCTTTTACCAGCAAAGGAAACAATCAACACAACAAATAGATAACCCTCTGATTGGGAGAAGTTATTTGCAAATGACATCTCTGATTAAGGAGTTAGTATCCAAAATATACAGAGAACTTATCAAATTCAACACCAAAACATCATCATCATCAAATTAAAAATGAAAAGACATGAACAGACATTTCTCCAAAGAAGACATGTAGATGGCCAATATGCACATGAAAAGATATTCAACATTACCAATCATAAGAGAAATGCAAATCAAAACCACAATATGTCACCTCACATCTGTCAAGATGGCTAAAATCAAAAACACAAGAAACAACAGGTGTTGCTAAGGATGTGGAGAAGAAGGAACCCTCAGGCACTGTTGGTGGGAATGCAAACTGATGCAACCACTGTGGAAGACAGTATAGAGGTCTCTCAAAAAATCAAAATAGCATTACAATATAATCCAGTAATTCCACTCCTGGGTATTTATCCAAAGAATACGAAAAGAGGATATGCACTCCCATATTTATTGCAGAATTATTTACAATAGCCAAATTATGGAAGCAACTGAACCGTCCATGGATAGATAAATGGATAAAGAAGATATGGTGTGTATGTATACACACACACACACACACACAGGAATACTATTCAGCCATAAAAAGGAATGAAATGTTGCCATTTGCAACAACACTGATGGATCTAGAAGATAGAATGCCAAGTGAAATAAATCAGTCAGAGAAAGACAAATACCATATGATTTCTCATGAGTGGAATTTAAGAAACAAAAAACAAACAAGGAAAAAAGTGACAAAAAAGCAGGCTCTTAAATATAGAGCACCAACTGTCATTTGCTAAAGGAGAGGTGGAGAAATGGGTGAAACAGGTGAAGGGGATTAGGAATATACTCATAGTGATGGGCAGTGAATAATGTATGGAATTGGTGAATCACTATGTTGTATACCTGAAACTAATGTAATACTGTGCATTAATTATAATGGAATTTAAAAAAACTAAAAACAAGAAGGGTATATTTACCCCTCTCCTCTGATAATGTGAACTATTTTACAGTTATTTTAATTAATTAAAATTTTTAAATTATTTTTAATTTAAAAAATATTTTGTAATTTTTAAAAATTTTTATTTATTTTTGAGAGAGACAGAGAGTGAGCAGGGGTGGGGAGCAGGGGCAGAGAGATGGAGATACAGAATCTGAAGTAGGGTCCAGGCTTTGTCAGCACAGAGCCCGATGCGGGGTTCAAACCACGAGCTGTGAGATCATGACCTGGCTGAAGTCGGACCCTCAACTGACTGAGCCACCCAGGTGCCCCTAAGAAAATATTTTTTAATGTTTGTTTATTTTTGAGAGAGAGTGTGCATGCACGAGTGGGGAAGGGGCAGAGGGAGACAGGGAGACACAGAATCCAAAGCAGGCTCCAGGCTCTGAGCTGTCAGCACAGAGCCCGACGTGGAGCTCAAACCTATGAACCAAGAGTTCATGATCTGAGCTGAAGTTGGTCACTTAACCAACTGAGCCACCTAGGTGCCCCTATTTTCATTTAATTTCAATAGAGTTAACATACTGTTATAACACACTGTTACATTAGTTTCAGGTGTATACTATAGTGATTCAACAATTCTATACATTATTCAGTGCACATCACAGTAAATGCAATCTTAATCCCCTTCACCTATTCTACCCACCTCCCCACCGACTTCCCCTCTGGTAAACTTCTATAGTTAAGAGTCTGTTTTTCAGTTTATTTCTTTTTTTTTCTTTGTTTGTTTGGCATCTTAATTTTTAATAGAGACTCATCTCAGATAAAAATATATAGTCCCAATAAAAGATATTTCAATGTTTCCAGAAAAACAATTTGCTTCTAATAATACTTTGGTTAATATTGTATTATGCTGATCTTCCTCATGTTTTGTACCCATGTTTCCATATGTACTCTTCCCTTTATCTAGAAAAACCTTCCTTTCCTTCCTTTATCTGGTCACTTTAACTCCTGAAAAGCCCCATTCAAACATCAATATCTTAGTGATGCTTTCTCTGGACCACTATTCCTGTGCTACTTCTGTAAAGTGCACATACTTTTATTACTGTACATATATATACACATTCCTATACACTCCTCACATCATTTAGATATCATTTAGTCAATTCTGATATCCTCATAATTATCGTATTCACATTTAAATTTCCAGTACCTAGCACAGTTCCTAGAACAACGTAGGTACTCAGTAAGTGCTTATGTATCAGAAAATATTATTTCAAAGGTTTGTCATTCTAAAATGGAAATCTGATCTGATGTGATACTGGCAACTCCACACAACTCCTTAACATGGAATATAAACTCATTTCTCACCTGGCCACATTTACATACACACTTGCCTTCTATGTTTGAGTAAGAAGCTAGCATACAGTTTCCTATATTTGCTGGATGCTTTAATCTCTTTTTGCTTTTGTTGTTTTCTCTGTCTGGGAGGTCTGTCTCTTCCCACCGTCATCTATCAAACGTCAAAGCCACTTTAAGGAATTAGTGTAAGCACTCCACCTTCAATCCTTCCCAGTTCGTTCTCCTTTGTTTCCCACTGTATACCATACACACCTCTATCATAGCACTTGTGACATTTTACTGCTCTTATTGTTTCTAGGTCTGTGGCCTCTGTACGAGCTATGAGGACAGGAACTAGAACAAATTTATTTCTGTATTCTTAGCACCAAGCCACGCATCTAGGATAGAAGAGGGGCTCAATAAATGTCAGCAGGATAAACAAATATTGAGCTATAAAAACAAGTAAATTTGATCATTATCAAAATAAGCTATGGTTCACTGTTTTTAATCCAAAGGACAACAGAGTCTTTCAAAAAAGGCATCTTGAAAAAGAATTTAATCTTCCGGGGAATAGCAAATACAGAATATATTCTACTTTAAAACTATTAGAAATTAATTACCACTGTATCTTTCTTGCTTAAAATAACAAAATATCTAGGTAGCTTTAATGTTTAGGGAAGCAATTAAATTGCTGTTGAGAGCATAATAAATACCACTGTGCTTTGCTAAACACCACAACAAACTTCTAGTCTAGTGGTTCTCTACCCTGATGATATATTGAAGTAACTAAGGAAGCATTTTAAAAATTCTGATACCCTAATCTCATCTCAGATCGATGAGATGAGATTCTACAATGGTGGGGTCCAGGCAGTGGTATTTGTTAATGTTCCCTAAGTGAATATATTTTTTTTCTCCTGTGAAATAATAACAACTCCACACATAACTATCTGGCTGTTCCTTCTTGGTCTTTGTCGGGGGAGGTACCTTCTTCCTAAAGTGTTGGTGTTTCCAATGATTCCTTCCACTTCTATTCTCAAATCCTTAAGATTCCTTGTAAATAGAGATTATCCTGGCTTTAAAAATGAGATCCCACATTCTTTTGAGCCCTGGATGTAACATTTATGACTTTAAACAAAAGAGACAAAAAGAGAAGATTTTCAGTTTGGTCTTTTTCCTTCCTTTCAGAGATTAGGCTCAAGTCTGCTGTTACTTACAAGTTCTTATAAAAGATCTAGAATTCTATACGCTATTTTGATAGCAGTAATTAGTCATTCAAAGCTATTATTTTGTTCACATGATCCTTTAGCTTGTGTCTCCAAAATTGAGGGTTATCTTCTCTCCGTTACTCTGCTTCTTTCTCATTTACCTCAGAGGCTATGCTGATGCTCATGATGAGGGTTACTTTGGCAGCTGGACATATAAGGCATATGACCCTTGGCACGTAGGATTTAATATCTGCGATTCCAAGTACTTCTGAGAAACCCCAAAGATGAGTGATATGAAACAATTAAAACATTTTTTTATGTTTGTTTTCTGAGCGACAGAGAGAGCTTAGTTAGCAGGAGAGGAGCAGAAAGAAAGGGGGACAAAGGATTTGAAGCGGGCTCAGTGCTGACAGCAGCCAGCTCGACGTGGGGCTCAAACCATGAAATCATGACCTGAGCCAAAGTTGGACACTCAACTGACTGAGCCACCCAAGTGCTCCTGATATTGAAGCAACTTTTAATTTTAATAAGGGAATACATTTGAAGCCCATGGCTATGAGTTAAGTTCTGAGAGTGAGTCTAACAAAAATCTTAATGGTACTGCAGTAAACCTTTGTTTTATTTTCCACTTATCACTTATTGTCAGATACGCTATAATTCTTAGGATACTCTCCACTGCCATTTGTGACATGGCACATGGAGAAAATCTTAGGCTGTAATCATGAAAATGAAAGATTTAATATATCATGGCTTCAGGAATGCAGAATTTTATGCTAATGGTTAGAACGGCTGTGCAGAGAGCCCTAAAGATCAAAGAAAGTGAAGGCCACAAAACATGAATATAAAGAGGATTCCACTAGACAAAGATGGGACAACATGATCATCAAAACTAAAATAATTACAAGCTATAGAAGCACACTGAATATGGGCGTTTCTGCTATAACACAGAAACAAAATAAAACAAAGTGTTCTGAAATATCACACTGGAAATAACCAGCCTTATGGGTAAAACAGAGGTAGGAGCTAACAACTCAAAACCTATTCAACTTTCTAACTATAACACACTTAAAAAAACAGTGACATTTCTAACAAAATTCCAAACCAGATTTAAAATATTGTTAAATTCCCATTAAGTAAAGAAATATAATGATCATTTTACAACAATTTTAACAACAAAGTAAAAGCCATTTGATAGAAAAGGGTGGAAATGCATAGAATGCACAAACCTGGGTAAGGACAAAAAGAGCATCTTCAAGATAAAGTTCAACTGAACCAAAGGAATGCATGATGAAAGAGTACTACAGTGAGAGAGTGCCATCTATTGGTGCATTGCAGTATGTGCCCATATTAGTATTTTTGCATTCCATTCATGTTTCTTGTTGAGAAACAGTAACCTCAGGAAAAATCAACTATGACTCAAGGTGATTTCTTTGCTATACGGACATCACACCCTAGTTTGTGAATCCTGTATGAGTTAATTCACATTACAGAAGTGATTATATATAACAGGTTCATCATATTCTCAAAATAAGAGAGAAAGCAAAACGAAGAACAAAATCTTCATTTCACTGGTAACTAAGTAGAGCATCAACATTTTCTTCTGAAAGTCAACAATATCCTGTAAGAATTAATATATCCTCTAAGAACTAATAATGTACACTGTTCTGAGGCTGCCTACTCCTGTGGCTTGCAATGAGTGTTTTACAAAGAGTTATTTGTACAAGAGATCATCGATCTGAAGATCTAAACCTGTGGTTGAGGACAAAGCTTTCTTCCCATGTAGGATACTCTTCAATTAACAATGTGACCAATGATGTCAATCTGTCCACTTGATTAGCTTATGAGGTCCTTGTACAGAGAAATTGTCTTATTCTTCTCTGTATTACTCTCAAGTACAGAAGTATACACTTAAATAAGTGCTTACTGAAAAAAAATAAATACAAAAATGAAAAGTTTTCCACAAATCAGCATAAATAATATGACAGTAAGTTTTTTATAAGGCCAAAACCAATATATTTCATAATCTTATGAGAAACTTTCCATATATGATTCAAAATATAACTGATACATTAAGACTGTATTTATTTAATGAAGTTTAATATATAAGTAAAATGGAGTTAAAAGTCATTTAAATAAATGTGTACCACAGATTTCAATAAAACTATGAGAATAAAAACCTAGAATGATGCTGTATTCTCAATGAAATGATAGGATTATTTCCAATCATTATTTGGAGATTTAAAATTATTTAATACTTTTAAACTCTACCACCATATATGTAATCACTCAAATATATCTTTGTCAAAGCCTAATAATCCAAAATAATCCAATTAGTAATACATCAGAGATCAGTGAAGAAAAGATTTGCAGTTAAAATTGATACCAGTAAAATCTTCAGGGGCCATGAATGTCTTCCTCACAATATACACAAACCTATATTATGATTATAAATATTAATCCAAATGCCATTTAAAAACTAGATCTGAAAAGCAAATTTTTTGAAACTTGGGGATAACACAATCTAAGTCCAAACTCATTGTTTGATGTGTAGCATCTGGGCATGATAAAGTAAAATATTTTAAATTTACCATTTATCCAGGTGTATTTATTAAAGGAGATTTTAAAGTTTCTAGAGACCAAAATAGAGGAATAATCATTGAATGTTTTGTTTGTTCTAACTATATTATATACAACAGCATTTAATACTCATAGCAATCCACAAGGTAAATATCAATTCCAGTTTATAGATAAGGAGACAGAGGATACAGGACATTAAGACTGAGCTCGTAACAGGCAAATATAAAGCCAGTGTCTACATATGCAAGAAAGCTTTAGAATGCTCCTCTACTACGTCACTCTTACGTTCTATTGCCAAAACTGTTCACATTTTTTGAGACAAATTAAACCATATTTTAACAGTTATTCAAAACACACCAAACACATATTTCTCAACGCATTGAGAAATATATAAAAAGAATAAGGTAAGTGACAAAGGATTTAAATCAACCAGGAAAAGATAATTAACATAACGTGAAAGCAAATATTACATTCTACATAATCCATTTAAACCCCTCTCCTGACCTTTTCCTTTACACATCACAAATTTTAATCTTCTCAGGGCCACTATTATCTTCTCAGGATTAACAAAGAGAATTTAAATGCCCAGCTTTCACTGCAGGCCCTCCTAAACTGTTGACAAAAATCTCAGCAAGAAAAGAAGGGAAAAAAGTCCACTCTCTCTACAACCACAAAAATGCCCAGAGTATTCAGTACCTGAGAGATGATTCAGTTGATGTGGTGAATTGTGAAGAATCGCAAAGGAATGTATCTTACTCTTCTATTCAGTATCCTTGTAAATGGTTTTTGCACAAAGGAATCTTTTAAGACAGCAATTTACACCTGGCTAAGATTGTAGTAGCCATGTTATGTGAAAGTAAATCTTTAACCCTAAAGTCAAGAAAACAGCCTAATTCTGACTGTTGGCCTTCATTATTTATTTGTTGCTCTGATAATATTTAGTTTAAATCTCCTTAAAGGCGTTAAAAACAATTTTAAGTATCAATGACACTCTTTTATCATACATAAAACTGTATTTTAGATTCTTTTTTAAAACTAAAAAGTTTGAGTCTTTTCCTTTTTTGGTTGTTGTTTACTGTTTTGTTTTTTTAAATATAATACACTGTCATACAGTGTATGACGTACAGCTAACATACAGTATATACAAAGCGCTCTTGGCTTTGGGAGTAGATTCCCATGATTCATCGCTTACATACAACACGCAGTGCTCATCCCAACAAGTGCCCTTCTCAATACCCGTCACCCATTATCCCCTCTCCCCCCGTACAACCCTCAGGTTGTTCTCTGTATTTAAGAGTCTCTTATGGTTTTCACTCTTATGTGGAATTTGAGAAATTTAACAAAAGACCATGGGGGGAGGGAAGGGGAAAAAATAGTTTCAAACAGAGAGGGAGGCAAATCATAAGAATCTTTTCCTTTAAATTATCCAAAGTACAATAAATGATACATTTTAATTCTTCAAAGGAAAATATTTCTTTGATAAAATAAGAACTGATTTCACAATTATTTTTTAAGTTAACACCATTAAGACAGACTACCAGCATCACCTGCAAATGAAAAATTAAATTATCTTTTTGCTCTTTTAATGGTAGAGAAATAACTAGAAATCCATATTGTTTGGCTCTTGATATTTTTCTCCCCACTTATAGAAGTGAGGACTTATGGAAGGTATTAATCTGCCCCTCAATGAGTAATACTCCAAACGACAAACTCTCTTTAAAATATTAGGAAAAAAATAAATAATATGTGAACATAATTCTTTTCATCAAGATACAAATTCCTAGAAAGCATTAAAGTTTTATGTTTATTAATAAAAAATTTTTACTTAAAAATCATCTTTCACTTTGACTAGCTCTCAAAGGATCTCTGTGCAAAATATGTAACATCCTTTAATTAAAAGGAACCATAATTACTATACAGAGAGAAAAACATCTTAACCAAATGATTAGAACTAATATCACTAAAAAAAGGCCAACAGACTCCATGGACCTCTGGATATGATATCCACAGCACTGACAGACATACTCTGTATGTAATATTGCATCCACAAATTGATGAGCTCATTCTGATCATGAGAAAAAGCAAACAAACTCAAAATGTGGGACATTCTATAAAATTACTAGCTTGTATTCTTTAGAAATAACAATCTCATGCAAGACAAAGACTGAGAAATTCTTCTAGGTTAAAAGTGACTAAAGAAGCAAACAACCAAATGAAAAACATGATTCTGGACTGGATCCTGTACCAGAAAAAGGAAAGCTGCAATAAGAGCCATTATTTGGATTACTAATGAAATTGAAATGAGTTATGGGTAAGATGAAAGTACTGTACTGAATTAAATTTAAGTTGATACATGAACTATGCTTATATATGAGAATATTTCTGTTCCTAGGAAAGACACAACTGAAGTATTATGGGGAAAAGTTATGAGGTATGCAAGAGGGACAGAATTATGAGCAAATGTGGCAAAGTGTTGAAAATTGGTAAATCTAAGAAATGCCCTATGGGAATTCTTTGTGCTCTCCTTGCAACTTCTCTGAAATTTTGAAATTATTTCAAAACAAAAACTTTTAAATCATCTTTTAAGATTAAATATTAATGTGACAAGATTTTCACCATAAACAAATAATTAATAAAATCAAGTTTGACAAAATGGTATGATCAGTACAATTGCTTTGAATAGTGATAATTTAAGGAGCTGGTACCAGAAGGTAGATCAATACACAGCTTTCTTCATCAAAAAAAAAAAAAAAAAAAAAAGTACTGCTATGGAAAAGGCTCTCCTAAACTGTGCTTAGTGATATTCTGGGACAGCCAGGTAACAAACACTGCACTGTCACTATACTCTGAGTGGTACTGGTCTTATATACCATCTTTTTTAACCAATCATCAGTCAACCAATAACTAACTAAATAAACACTTTTAAAAAATTATGTTTATGCATTTGAAAGAATATACACCAAGTTATAGCAGTTGACTCTGGGTAGCACAACTGAAGGTAATTTTTATTTTCTTTCTATATTTTGTAATCTATCTATAATGAGCACGGATTACTTTTAAAATAAGAAAAGTAAACTTTTAAAAGAGAGTAAGTGGAAAAGAACTTAATAGCAAGCAATCAGACTTCTTGGAATTTGAATCCTATGTCAAAACACGACATTTTCTTATGTTTATACACTGCCAATATTTTTCCAAAAGGATCTCACTTACAGCTGATCTTGAAGCTCCACAATTATATATTCTAATTGTTCCTTTTCCAGTTTATGGGCCAGATCAGAATCTTCAATCCTTTGAAGCAGTATTTTATTCTGGGAGACAGATTCAGACAGCTGGTTCTCTCTAAGTCGTAAGAGTTCTTCAAGATAACCCTGAAAATACAGTATCATTGAGATAAAGCAACTGCAAAAATCTAATATATATCTTGAAAGTAAATACTGAGTAGCTTAAATGCTATTCTTTCCATATTGTAATGAGACAATCTCAAAACATTATTGATGAAATAATAAAAAAATCCTTTTAATTAAATATGAAAATTTAACATATGTTCTCCATCATTTAAAGCCCTTCTCTGAAGTTCAATAAGATATATTTGCTGCAATAAGTAGAATGGAAGTTTGTACCTTTTGACCCTTTCATCCATTTTACCCATCTCCACCATGTTATACATTTCTGGTGAACTGTTACTTTTTTTCAAAGGCAATGTATTTCTTTAGTCTATTTAATAGTGCTTTTGCCTTAAGGTCTATGTCGAATGATATTAAATATAGAATTCTTTTGCTTAGTATTTGTTTTATCTTTATTCTACTAAATGTTAAAATCTCAAACATATAAATGAAACTGCACACAAAACAATAAATTACTTTCTTTTTTTTAAGTAGGCTTCACGTCGTGCATGGAGCTCAGTGTGGAACCCAATGTGGAGCCCAACGTGGGATTTGAACTCATGACCCTCAGATCAAGACCTGAGCTGAGATCAAGAATGGGACGCTCAACCAACTGAGCCACCCAGGAGCCCCTAAATGGCTTATTTTTATATTACAACATAAAATTAGAAGTTGAAAAAACAAAAGCCTCTTTTAAAACTATGCCTGATTTTTAATTAAGAGGACAATTCAAGAACAGAAAGGAAGTAGCAGCGGGTCAACACTTATATTCAACTAAAATCTTTTGGCAGTGACAGTCCAAACGCAATAATGAGAATCAAATTAAATGACTTTTGGCAACTGATAAATACCTTCTGTTCCAGGGTTAGCTGATACTTTTGTTTAACTCTCTTACACTTGTTGAACCAACTATTCTCATCCATGATGAAAGGAGGCCCGACATTCTCTGGAGTGCTGCTTTCACTACCACTGCTTCCCAAAGTCCTCAGTTCTTCCTCGTCACTGCTGATACTATCAGAACTGGGAAGGTTAAAATTTTTTAAATAAAGTTAATATATTCCACTCTGTTAAGAAATATTTCCATATTTTGTAAGCTACTGGTGAGCAAACTGCATTTAGCACTCCATATACAGTTATAAAAATGATATTATAAAAACTTTAGTTCCTGAAAAAAAAAAAAAAAAGACAGCTAGCATAGGCTGCTGACTCCCTCTCACAGAGTTAAGCCTTGAGATGCTACGGAAATTCAGTTGAGGTTTATAGACCTAAGGAATTAACATAAAAACTGTGAGAACATTCTGAGAGAGAAAAGATTTCCAGAGAAGAGAACCAGAAACCCCAATGTGTTGGGAAGAACTTTCTAGCTATTTTTTCTCCACTGTCATAGGTAGTTCACTGCCTATCCAACATCCACTGCAGGGCAGACAAACAGCACTACCAGCCTAACATCGGGGGGAGTATAACAGGGCAGTATTCAAGGTGAGCTCAGCATTGGCAAAAATAATAAAAGGTTCAGAAAAACTAGGTATTCCTAGGCATCTTCCATTGGATGAAGTAGGAGAAACAGAGGTAGAGCAGAGAAAACATCATTTACAACCCACACCTAAAATTTCTAATGACATCTTTATGGTAGAGGAGGACAGAACAAGGTGGGAAAAAAAAGAAGAAACTAAATGAAGAAGTGTACTAAAATGGATGTCTGGCTTAGAAAGAAGAATGAGGAGATGTTATATTCAAAGAGGAACAGATAAAAGTACATTTTAAAATATAAGCAATGATGGTAACATAAGAGAAACAGCATAAAAATATTCTGCATAATCTTCAAAGTATTAAAACAACCTGTGATCTATCAAATTGAGGGGCAAACTAAGAAAATGCAGTAAATTCAAAACAAAAAATAAGATGGCAGAATAATTCCTCATACAAAATAAGTTATAAAAATCTTAAATGGGTTAAATTCAATAACAAAAGCCAAATGTTTAATTTTATTAAGACAAATAAGAACCAACAATAAGTTGTCCACAAGATACATATGAATACAGAACAACTAACCTTAAAGAGATGGAAAGCACACCCAGAAAATATGACTCAAAAGAAATCCAGGTCAGCAATCATAATTTCATGGGGTAACATAGATAGAATGGTGGAAAACAGTATAAGTATCAAAGAAAGATATACATTCCATTCTCCGTGAGCCGTGTTTGCATGTTGGTCTTCTAAGTCTGGGGTCCAAGTACGTTATCAATATGAGTCAGAGGCCTCCACATAAAGAAAGGTCCTAACTACCAAGAAGATGCTCTCAGTCAGTGATCTAGGAAACAAACTAATAAATAAACACACACCAGAGGAAATTTGCCTAACATAGCCAAGGCTTTTGGTGGACCAGAGAAAATAAAGCAGTGGCTGATAATAAAGCTCCAGTTTTGAAAAACAGACAAATAGAACTTGTAAAAAATTATATTTGACATTAAAAAATTAAATGGATGAGCAAACAAGCAGATAGAATTGAAGAGGGAATTAGTAGAAGCTATGAAGAAATTATAATCAAAGATTTTCAAAATGCTAAGAAAAAAATAACTGCTACTCCAGGATAGCATATCCAGCAAAATTATCTTCCCAGAAAGAGGGCAGTATAAGCACATATTCAGAAAACTAAAACCTGAGAGTTACACGAATAATTTTCCTAAAAGAACTTCTAATGATCATACTCCAAGAAAAAGACAATGATCTAAGAAGGAACAGTGATCAAAGAAATTTTTAAGTTTATGGGTAAACCTGAACAAATATTGAGAGCAATGAAACACTAACAATGATTCCTGCTTTGTGGAATCTTAAAAACATCAATGAGAGACCTAAGATTCTGGATGGTAGTAGCATATGTTAAAAACAAAACGAGTGGAGTTAAAACAATACAAAGTCCTCATTTATATGGAGAGATAGTAAAGTATTAACTTTAGACTTTAACTTTTAAATATGCATATTAAAATTAATGAAGTAGCAATAAAAGAAGAGTAGTATGTAACTTGTAAACTAGTAGAGAAATAAAATGGGGGGGGGAGAGGAAAAAAAATCAATACAAAAAGAGGGAGAAAGAAGAGAGAGAAGGTAGAAAAAGAAATTCAAAAAAACAGAATCAAAACAAAGAGTAAAACAGTAGATACCAATCTAAATATATTAGTAAATGTCCTAATCACCTCAGTTGAAAGACAAAGCCTTTAGACCAGATTTTAAAAATTCCAGTTAAGTGTATCTTGATGAGCACGGAGCAATATACGGAGCTTCTAAGTCGCTATGCTGTCCACCTGAAACTAATATAATACTGCATGTCAACTACAATGGAAATTTTAAAAAAATTTCTAGTTAAATAGTACTTTAAAAAGATACACTTAAAAATAAGGATATAGAAAGGCTAGAAGTGCTCCATTTCATACCTTCCTGCTGTACGCTTTTTCATATATTAACATACTGAAATCAGGATACAGCATACAACTGATGACATTTTACTTGCTGTCAAACCATTTTCTCACTTAGTAATATCTCTGAACTGGGATGCATTTACAATGGAAGGCATGTCAGTTAAGGTGAAATATGGTTTAAAAAAAAGATAAAAATACACTAAAAAGATACCTAAAAAAATTGGTGGGACTCCATTTATATCAGACAAAGTGGATTTTAAGGAATAAAAAATTACTACATATTTATGGCTACTACATAGTGATAAAAAAAATTCATTATTTCAGGAAAACCTAAGAATTCAAAACTTAGATGCATCTTTTTTTTTTAGTTTTGGTAATTTTTTAAAAAAAAATTTAACTTTATTTAAATCCAAGTCAGTTAACATATAGTGTAATAATGATTTCAGGAGTAGAATTTAGTGACTCATCACTTACATATAACACCCAGTGCTCATCCTAACAGGTGCCCTCCTTAAAGCCCATCACCCATTTAGCCAATCCCCCTACCTAACACCCCGCCAGCAACCCTCAGTTTGTTCTCTGTATTTAAGAGTCTCTTATGGTTTGCCTCCCTTAGATGCATGTTTTAACTCAGCTTCAAAACTAGAAAGCAAAAATCTTAAGTACAAGAAGAAAAAACTGACAAATCAAATACAACAGTGAAAGAATTCATCATCTCAATGAAAGAGATGAAGCAGAGAAAAATAAGAAAGGATACATATTCCTAGAACAACCATTAACAAGCATAATCTAATGAGCATAGGCCCCAATCATTGGAATACTGACCAATTCTATACCATTTTTCAGCAGATTTCAAGAAACTATTATTATGTGAACCATACTCACTAATCTCAACTATAACAAAAGCCCTGAAAATGTTTGAAAATTAAAAATACTTCAAATATTCATTGGTCAAAAAAAATTATAATGGAAATTTAATTTAAAACAACTAAAATATAAAATAATTTATCAAACATGAGGTACAACTAAAGTAGTAATTCAAGGGCCTTATGTACTTAAAAGAAGTAAATTTGAGTACTGAAAGAGAAAAGATAAAAACTGTCAACAAATTGGGTACAGAGGAAACATATCTCAACATAATAAAGGCCATATATGACCCAGCCCACAGCTAATATCATACTCAATGGTAATAAGATGAAAGCCTTTCCTCTAACATCAGGAAGAAGACAAGGATACCGACTGTCACCACTACTATTCAACAAAGTATTGGAAATCCTAGGCAGAGCAATTAGGTAAGAAAAAGAAATAAAAGACATTTGAATTGGAAAGGAAGAAGTAAAACTGTCACTATTTGCAGATGACATGATATATATATATATAAACCTTCAAGATGCCACCAATAAGCTGTTAGAATAAATGAATTCAGTCAACATGGAGACTACAAAATCAATATACAAAATAAGCTGTGTTTCTACATACTCATGACAAAATATCAGAAAGAGAAAATAAGAAGATAATCCCATTTATGTTTACATCAAAAGAATAAAATACCTTGCAAAAAATGTAACAAAGTGTTGAAAGATCTCTACAATGAAAACCGTAAGACACTGATGAAAGAAACTGAAAAAGGCACAAATAAATTTCAAGACATTCTTTCTGTGCTCATGAAATGGAAAAATTCATATTGTTAAGATGACCATACTATCCAAAGCAACCTAAGATTCAATGTAATCCTTATCAAAATTCAATGGCATTTTTCATAGAAGTAGAACAATCATAAAATCTACGTAATCACACACAGTGAGTAGCCAAAGCAATCCGGAGCAAGAAGAACAGACCTGAAAGCATCACACTTACTAATTTCAAAATACATTACAAATCAACAGCAATCAAAATAGAATGATACTGGAATAAACGCAGATCAATGGAACAGAATAGAGTCCAAAAATAAACCCAAACATATTTAGTCAATTAATTTATGACAAAGGAGCCAAAAATATTCAATAGTTAAGAACAGTTTGGTCAATGAGTGGAGTTGAAAAAATTGATCAGCCACATGTGAAATAATAAAGTTGGACTCCCATTTACACATACCATACATAAAAATCAACTCAACAAAATAGATCAAAGACTTGAATGTAAAATCTGAAACTGTAAGACTCTAGAAGGAAACACAGAAAGTAAGCTCCTCGACACTAATCTTGACAATGATTTTCAGATTTGGGGCCAAAAACAAAGGCAAATAAAAGCAAAAGCAAAAGTAAACAAATGGGCCAACATCAAATTAAAAGGCTTCTGCACAGTAGAAAAAAAAAATCAACAAAATTAAAAAACAACCTACTGAATAGGAGATAATATTTGCAAATCATAAATCTGATAAGGAGTTAATACCCAAAATATATAAAGAACTCAGAGAACTTCATAACAAAAAGATAAATAATCCAATTACAAATGGACTAAGGACATGAATAGACATTTCTCCAAAGAAGATATATGAAAGGATCACAGGTACGTGAAAAGATGGTCAACATCATTAGTCATTAGGGAAATGAGTATCAAAACCACAGTGAGATACCATATCACACCTGTTAGAATGGCTATCATCAAAAAGATAAGAGATAACAAATGCTAGTGTGGATAGGGAGAAAAGGAAGCCCTTGTTCACTTTTGGTGAGATTGTAAATTTGATACAGTCACTATGGAAAACAGTATGGATGCTCCTCAAAAAATTAAAAATAGTACCATATGATCCAGAAATTCCACTTCTGGGAATATATCCAAAGAAAACAAAACACTATCTTGAAAAGATATCTGCACCCTACATTCATAGCAGCACTATGTATAATAGCTGAGATATGGAAACAATCTATCCATCAATAGATGAATGGATGGAAAAGACATGGTACAGGTATACAACAGAATATGAAATCTTGCCATTTGCAACACCATGGATTGACCTTGAAGGAAGGCATTATGCTAATAAGTGAAATAAATCTGAGAAAGACAAATGCTATATGATTTCATTAATATGTAGAAAACACATACACACACAAACACACAAACTTGTAGAAAAAGAGATTAGGTTTGTGGTTACCAGACACAGAGGGTAGAGGGAGGAAGAACTGAAGAAAGGGAAAGGGAATTGGAGGAAAGTGGTCAAAAGGTACAAACTTCCAGTTATAAAATAACTAAGTACTAAGGATGTAATATATAACATGATGACTAGAAATAACATTGCTGTATGAATATAGAAAGTTCACAGAATAAATCCTGAGTGGTCATTACAAGTAGAATTTTTTTTTCCTTTTTTTTCTTTTCTTTTTATTGTATCTATATAAGAAGATGGATGTTAGCTGAACCTACTGTGGTAGTCATTCATTTCACAATGTATGGAAATCAAACCTTAATTCTGTACTCCTTAAACTTCTACAGTGATGTATACCGATTATTTCTCAATAAAAATTGAAAAAAAATCTATAAAACTGACAAAATGCTTTGGCAAAAATGATTTTAAAATTAAGCCAAAATAAAAGGCTATGAACACAAAAGGCAAAAGGTAACATAACAGAAATGAAAAGAGATTTTAAAAGATATTTAAAGAAATCTCTGAACATCATGACATGTTTTTTGTTTTATTTTAATAAAATATAATTTACCAAAACTGAATCAACAATAGAAAATCGTAATGATTAATAGGACTACCAATGAAATTAAAATAGTAATTTTTTTTTAATTTAAAAAGTAGAAAGCAAAGAGCAATAAGGAAGTTTCTTGTAAGGACAAGGAAGAAAATAAATACTTACATACAATGATTCCAAGGTATACATTACCTCATTAATCCTCATGATAACTCCATGAGGTATTGCTCTACTATTTAACAGATTCACCCAACAATGGAAGACAGTAAGAATAAGAGAAAAGTAGTTTGTTCAACGTCACCCTAGTAAGGGAAACTGGTATTCTATTACAAAATTTTAAAACAATTTTACATTGCCTCCCAACATTTCAATGACTAATAATACTACAGCTGTCTAAAAAAGCTGAATGGCTAAGAAGGTATATTGATGCCAGGTCATGAATGATCTATATGTTTTGCTAACAGTTATTTTAGGCCATGGACAATGAAAAGCTGAAACTCACAAAAGTATCTCTTATTCTAAAGGACACAGAAGTTCTGCAATATTTTTGGTGGGAAAATGATACTTAAGAATTTCAGGAACATTCCAATATTTTGAAGAGCAAAATATTTTTAAAATTTTTATTGAGGCAATGATATAAAAGGAAAAATAGTTTTCCTTTACCGAAAACCTATATAATGCTTTATTATTTATAATTGTTAAACAGACTAAAAATTCTTATCACTCACCTTCTTTATTCCTTTACCTCTAACAATTAAGCACTTATTTTTAATAAGGATATAAAAAGAAGGAAATAATGGACCATAAAATCTTCAGACTATTTACCTTGTTGAAATTTTAAAGTATCATCTCCTTCAGAGGGCTATTTTTAATCCTGTAAATGAACATGACAAAAACTAGAAGATATTCATTTAATTTTCAAAACACCTACTTAATGCTTGTCTATTCTTATGCTAAGTACTGTTAAAGCACTGAGGTTTAAGTGTGAGTCAACATAACAGTCTTTGCTTTCTCGGGGTTTACATTCCAGTAGGAGGAGATAAACAAATAATATACCACCTGTTAGATAGCAAGAGTCACTGCAGAAAATAAAGGAGGGAAGAGGCATAGCATGGGTAGGAATATTATTTTAGGTAGGAAGTTCAATGAAGGCTTCATCAGTAAGGGGGTATTAAGCTGGATTTTAGAGAAGAAGTGGGAAATAGACGTGTAAATATCTGAGTGATATTGCATTTGATAGGAAGGACAAAGGCCCTAATGCACAAGTGTGTCTGGTATGCTCAAGGAATTACAAAATGGCCAGGGTTACTGAAGCATGGTAAGTGGGAAGGCAGGTAGTAGGAGATAAGGTCAGAGAGGTACTGGAGGCCAGATCAAATAAGGACCTTGTCTTTTATTTTGAGTTACATGAAAGAAGCTGCTGGAAAAGATATGAGCAGAGGAATGAAATGATCTTTCATTTAAGAAAAATCAGTCTAGCTGTCTATGGAGAATTAACTATAGGAGTCAGAGGTGAAGGCTTGAAGACTTTTGCAAATTTCCAGGTTTGAATTAAGGAGGTAATAGCGGTGGTGCCAAAGGATTTGCTGGTGGATCCTATGTGGATTATGGCAGAGAAAGTTCAATGATGATACCAAAGTTTTGAGCATAAGCAGCCAGAATGACAGAACTACCATTCTTGGAATGGGAATGGCTAAAGGAAGAAAAGTCTGGGAGAGAAATAGGAGTTCTATTTTGTACATGCTCATTTGAGGTGCTTACTACACATCCAAGCGAAGATGGCAAGTTGGCAGCTGGATATATGAGTCTAGAGTTTAGGGCAATGTTCCAGGTAGAAGTGTACATCTGGGAAAGAGTAGCATAAAGATAATATTTAGAGCCACTAAACTGGAGAGTGAGTACAGACAGAAAAGATGATTTGGGACTGATCTCTAAAACAGTCCAACACTTAGAGGTTGGGGAGATGAGGAGAAACGGGGAAGGGGAGTGAGGACGGAGGAAAACTGGAAGAGCATGGTATCAAACAGTGCTCAAAGAAGGTCAAGACAGACAAGGAAATGATTAACCACTGGATTTGACAATGAGACACCACAGCTGACTCTGACAAGAGCACTTTCAGGGGTAAGTATTAAAGCTCAATTTGAATAGTTCAAGAGAGAATGGAGGCAGAACAAAACAAACCTGGGAACACAGTGTTATAATAAAGGAGAGGTGACTGACTGAGAAGTAGCTAGAAGTGACTATGGGGAAAGTTCCTCTGTTTAATTTTTAACATGGGGAAAATAACAACATGCATGTATGCTGTGAGGTGTGGGAAGATACTGAAAAGAGGGGAAATTAGGGGCATCTGGGTGGCTCAGTTGGTTAAGCATTCAACTCTTTGACTTCAGCTCAGGTCATGATCTCACAATTCATGAGTTCAAGCCCTACATTGGGCTCTGCGCTGACAGCACAGAGCCTGTTTGGGATTCTGTTTTCCCCTCTCTGTCCCTCCTCTGCTTGCCCTCTATCTCTCAAAATAAATAAAATTAAGTAAAAAATTAAAAAAAAAAAAAAAAAAGAAAAGAAAAGAGGAAAAATTAATGGAAGAGGACAGAACAACTGTTGGGACAAAAACCTTAACCTAAGAGACAGGATGGGATGTAGTACACAGGTCAAAGAACTGGTCTTCCACAGGCACATGAAAAGATGTTCAACGTCGCTCCTTATCAGGGAAATACAAATCAAAACCACACTCAGATATCACCTCACGCCAGTCAGAGTGGCCAAAATGAACAAATCAGGAGACTATAGATGCTGGAGAGGATGTGGAGAAACGGGAACCCTCTTGTATTGTTGGTGGGAATGCAAATTGGTGCAGCCGCTCTGGAAAGCAGTGTGGAGGTTCCTCAGAAAATTAAAAATAGACCTACCCTATGACCCAGCAATAGCACTGCTAGGAATTTATCCAAGGGATACAGGAGTACTGATGCATAGGGGCACTTGTAGCCCAATGTTTATAGCAGCACTCTCCACAATAGCCAAATTATGGAAAGAGCCTAAATGTCCATCAACTGATGAATGGATAAAGAAATTGTGGTTTATATACACAATGGAATACTACGTGGCAATGAGAAAGAATGAAATATGGCCTTTTGTAGCAACGTGGATGGAACTGGAGAGTGTTATGCTAAGTGAAGTAAGTCATACAGAGAAAGACAGATACCATATGTTTTCACTCTTATGTGGATTCTGAGAAACTTAACAGAAGTCCGTGGGAGAGGAGAAGGAAAAAAAAAAAAAAAAAAGAGATTAGAGATGGAGAGAGCCAAAGCATAAGAGACTCTTAAAAACTGAGAACAAACTGAGGGTTGATGGGGGGTGGGACGGAGGGGAAAGTGGGTGATGGGTATTGAGGAGGGCACCTTTTGGGATGAGCACTGGGTGTTGTATGGAAACCAATTTGACAATAAATTTCATATATTAAAAAAATAAAAAAAAAAAAAAAGAACCTGATTACAACCTTGTGAAACCCTAAGCAGAGCACCTAGGTAAGCAATGCCTGGACCCCTGACTCATGGAAACTGTGAGATAATAAATATGTGTGGTATTAAGCTGCTAAAAAAAATAAATAAATAAATAAAATAAAAAAAATAAAAATAAAAACTGAGAGCAAACTGAGGGTTGATGGGGGGTGGGAGGGAGGGGAGGGTGGGGGATGGGTATTGAGGAGGGCACCTTTTGGGATGAGCACTGGGTGTTGTATGGAAACCAATTTGACAATAAATTTCATATATTGGAAAAAAAAGTATAAAATAATAATAACATAAAAAAAAAAAGAACTGGTCTTCCGTAGCAAAATGATTACTGTATTCCTACAAGAGGCAGAAAGTATGGGATAGAATGTCTAAGAAAGGCAATTAACAGCATACATGAGTTAACAGTCTCTTTAAGTCAGCAATTTTGTTTGTAGAAATTTGCCTCTTTAAGGATATAGTCATGTTTAAGTACGAAGACTTAGCTATAAGAATGCTGATGGCAACATTATATTGAGAAGTACAAAACTGAAGGCATCATAAGGCACCAACTATCATTAGCTACTGGACTTTTCAGGCCCAAAATCTATTTAAGAAAAAATGTTTAAAAGATGTTTAAAGTTTTATCAAGCAGTAACTCAGAAAAACTGAGTTTTCTCAATGATACACAATCTAAAAGCCAGTTTTATATGAAATCTATTTTAGGATGTTTTCTATTAACATATTTCATATATTTAGCTTCAGAAGGATAACACTTCATTTACAGAGACTAATAGCTAATAAACATTTTTTAAAAGTTCAGCTTCACCAGCAAATAAATGCAAATTAAAACAATAGGGAAAAAAACCCAATAGGATATTATTTTCCACTTGTACAACTGGCCACATTTTTAATACTTAGTTGGCAATGGTGGGAAGCAAGCAATCTCACATATTGCCTATACAAACTTAACTAGTATGGCCTCTTTGGAGTGCAATTTGATAGCATATTTCAAAAGCTTTAATAATACATGTGCTATTTATCCCAGAAATTTTACTTCCACTTTAACTTAAAGAAATAATCATGGTCTATATAAAAGATGTAGTTACAAGGTTATTAACTGCAAAAGTGCATATGACAGTGACAACTAACTGAATGTATCCTAAAGGTCCAACAATAATTATGTAAAAATACTGTAAGATAATGAAATTCTATTCACTTAGGGAAATGATGTTGTGGAAGGATGGTTAATGACATGCAAGAATCTTCATTATACAGTATTAAGGGAAAGAAGTACTACATGTACATTATAATTCCATGTTAAAGAAAAAGATAAGGCTGGAAAGCTACCCATCAAAATGTTAATGCCTCTAGCAGCTGCTTCTTAAAGGTAAGATTTTGAGTGACTTAAGTTTTCCTCTATCTACCTATCTTTATTTTCTAGTTTTTCTATAATGAATATGTATTACTTACCAAATAAATTTGAGTGGTGATGCACTCAGACTCACCATCAGAATGTATTACTTATCAAATAAATTAAAAGCAGTAATTTTGTTAAGGATATATTTTTACAGTTTCTTAAAATTAGAAACCTAATAAATGTTTTTTTTTATTTGTCTAATATAGGTATATTTTGTGGAAGCAACTGAATGTGTACAATATTGGTTCTTTATGATAATCAAGACTGTTTACATATTTCTAAAAAGAAGACCTCCATTGTCAGTAATGCTAACTTATTTATGACAAGGTGGAATTGGTACTTCCCTTCTCATTTCAGTGTCCTTTTTATAATAAGATAGTAGAAATCCCTCAGCGTATGAAGGAGAGGAAGCTAGACATACAAGTTTGGATTAGTGCATCAAAGAAAGACAGTTGCATAAAGATGCGGACAAAAAGTGGTTAAGCAAGTTGGAGGCAGAGAGCATTTATCATTAAACTCATTCTGAGGGGACCACCTGAGAAAGTTCCATCATTGTATGTTTAAGTGTTGCAGTAATTACTATAGTCTCTTATGTATGTAGGAGAGAAAAATTAGTATTCACATTCATCTTTATATTTTAAAGTCACTTCCTAAATCATTACAAATAGCCTTTCTACCTACTTGTCAATGGCCAAACTCCTATGTCCAGCTGTCATCTTGCTCTTTAATTCCAGACCTGTGGCCCACTCTGCACAAACTAGCTGTGTGTTTAGACAATCTACTTAAGCTCTCTATGTTTCATTTTTCTCATTTATAAAATTAGCTTTTGAGGATTAAATGAGTTAATAGAAGGAAAGCACTTTGAATAATGCCTGATATACAATAAGCATTCAATATTATTAGCATTCTTTCTACTAGTATTATTTTTGAACTACTGTCTTCAAAAATGTCCTGAAATCTAATATACCCAAAACAGTATAATTTTATGCCTGTTCAAAATTCTTGCTCTATTTGGTTTTTAGATGTAAAGTACTAGAATTATCACTTTCCCCAAGTGATCCACTTACTCAAGTTAGAAATCTTGGTACCATAAGACTGTGTTACTACTCCTTCACCACCTAAAGTATCTTCACACTCCTACCTCTCACATAGGGACTTCTCTCACTAGATGATGATTATCCTGGTGACAGGGACTATATTATTATTTTCAGCATTTCATGAATTGCCCTTACTGTTGACATCTGTGTATCCCTGACAGCTGGTAAAGTTTCTTTCCTACATTAGATCCCCAATAAATGCATCTTCCAGTGTGCGTGTGTGTGTATGTACATTACATATATACCTATAATACTCTCTTTCTGTTTCCCTTAAAGCTTTAGCTTGATCATAACACTTTTAAAGTATATAATCATTCTATTCAGGAAGCCAATTATGTAATCATACCTTCAAAAAATTTACAGATATCATCTGATTAATTTTCAATGCTGGTGAGATTGTAGGAAATTCTTAACTCTCATACAATACTAGTATTAAGATAAATTGGTACAGACTGTTTTAAAAAGACACACTTTAAGAGCCATAACATTTTTCATTGTATTTGCCTGAATAACTCGGTAAATTCACAGCAGAAACAAAAAGAAAACTGATTTGCAAAAACATTCATTATCCTTTCCTCTATAATGGAAAACAATCTGAATGATGAATTATAATTTTGAACTCTCAATGGACTATTATAGAGCTATCAAAGTTATTATTATAATGATGATAGCAACAGAAATACATGATGTTTTCTAAAAACTACGCTGAAATTACAACTATGTAAAAAGTTTAAACACATTGGAGTCTGCAAATGGAGTCTGTATTTTTGAATAATTCCTGATACTAAAATAAAAGCAATTTTAATCAGATGAATATATTACACAAGACATTAAACTATAAGTTAATATTTATTTTTTCTCTTTTTTTTATTTTAGAGAGCACTCACAAGTAGGGAAGAGGGGTAGAGGGAAAGAGAGAGAATCTTAAGCAGGCTCCAC
Organism: Panthera uncia; assembly: GCF_023721935.1. Lineage (NCBI taxonomy): Eukaryota > Metazoa > Chordata > Mammalia > Carnivora > Felidae > Panthera > Panthera uncia. The sequence goes on along the minus strand of NC_064816.1, from coordinate 87,755,703 downwards.
ATTCACCACAGAGGCCAGTGTGGGGCTCAATCCAACAACCCTGGGATCATGACCTAAGCTGAAATCAAGAGTTGGACGTTCCACTGACTGAACCACCCAGGTGCCCCTAAATTAAGATTTCAATAACATATTTCAAAACGTCATATACCTCTGGGTAAACTTCAAATATGGTGTGTAGTCTATTACAGCAGGAAAGTTTCCATCCAATCCCTCTCCCTTGAGGCAGAAGCTAAGAAACAAATAAATATGTCACATAATACATCAAACCTTTAAATTGGCATTAAGCATTATAAACAATCTCTGGTTCGAGACATTTGTTTCATCAAATTGTAGGTAAATTTTTTATTCATATTTTAGATGTTACTTGTTACAAATAAACACCTCAATAAAGATACTCTGCGTTCAATACCAATGACAAAGGACTGCACAATACACTCTAACCTGAATATATCATGCAAAAGAAAAATTTTCTGAGAAATCTGTTCAAACGTTATTTGACTATTTTAGTCTTCACTGGATTTTTAAAGACATCATTAGAGGATTTTCAAATGAAGACTTGTTCATGTTTTCATACAAATTCTTAGATGCCGCTGACTGTATTTTTAAAAGATTTAACTAATTAGAAGATGACAGTTTTTTAAACTATGAATAAGTGAAAGGGCCTGGGTCTTAGACCTAAAAAGAAAGCTAAAAAAAATCCATTTGATCGTCAGTCAATCCTTTTTGAGTCCATGGCAACAGGAAAGGTTGCTACTTGCCCAAAGTCATACCAGGAGTCACATAAAGCCAGTAAAAAAACTCTAGACCTCTGGTCTCCCAATCCAGTAATCTTTGTTTTGTATGATGGTGTATCCAATAGGATAATAAAAAAAGTGTTTAGTTTTATGGTCACTGTTATTAAAAAAGTACATCTACTAGGAACATAAACAAGAACATTTACAAGATGTAGGTGGATCTTTCAAAAAACAAATTATTCTATGAACTCCTATGTTCTGATTTCTTTGGGAAGTCTGCCTATTGAAATTCCATTTTCAAATGTTAATATCAAGAGTATCTTGGTATTGCTCCATACTTTTTCATGCTTGAATAAGGAGTGAGCCAAAGTGGCAATACTTTATAAGGGCTTTCCTTCATTTACAGAAATATTACTAATGTATCTTTAAGACATTTGCTTTCAGCTGATCATACAGTATCAATGGGTTACAATAAACCAAGAGTTCACATTCTTATCCCAAGTTTCTTTTTGCACCAAAAAACAGAAATGTAAAGGATTCAGACAGAACCAGCAGGATGACAGGTGAAAAATTAATACACTTAGAAGGATCAAAAAGACAACCTCCATATGGCATCTATCATTTTTGTATTCTAAACAATTAAGCTAATAACCTAATACTACTTTATTAAATTTTAAACAGAGGAAAGTTATACTGACAAAATGAAAATATTTTGAAAAGGAAGTGATTTGCTAAAAAAAAAAAAAAGTACCCTCAGTGGAAATGAGCAGCATTATATTTCTATTAAAGATCTAACAGTAGATTTTCATTTAAGTTTTATACTTATTTTGTTGACACTCTTGGATTTTAACTGATATTTTTCAATAAAATTGTAATATTTCCATTAATCTTATGTTTGAATTGTTATAAACAAACTTTTTATTTTTAGCATAATGTAAAATCTTAGATCAATTAAAGAATACAAAAAGATACTTCCATGAATATATGAAAACTTACATTTACATTTTTAGAACTTATACTCTTAGTCTGAAATAAATTCATCTTGTTGATGATAGAAGCAAATATTAACAATATTTCTGATGGCCCAGATATATAATATAAACACAAGATACCAAACACATCATGCCAGGAGTTTTTTATTTCAACGCATGAGATCATGAAAATCTTTCTGGCTTTCCATCTACTTTCAGTGCATCTTTTCATTTTATAGCAGTAGCTGAAAAATACTAAGAGATAAGATCCAAAAACTTCCTTCAGGGCTACAAGGGTACATAATCTTTTGCTGGGGAGATATAGTCTAAGATTTGCCCAAACTACAGAACAAACATGTCAGTTAAATCCTTAACTTTGAGACAGTCTCTTTGCTGAGAGCAAACCCAGTTAGAAAGCTGATGTTACTGGAAAGGGAACGACATGAATCAAATATCAATATCCAGCTGTGTGCTTTACTTCTTATTAGCAAATCAAGAATAAAAGCTAAGTAGAAACTGGTATGAGGTAGAATAATTTAAAACCTGAATACATTTAGACTGAGTACCTGAAATCAATGGCATTGAGTCCAAGCAGCATGCCAGCAAGCATATTTGCTTCCTCGCCCAAGACAATTGCTCCATCGTCATAAAATCGCCTATAAAATGAAACGGGTAAATATATAAATATTAAAAACAGACTGAAGTCTCCTCTGTAGAAATTATTTAGAAACCAAACTAAGGTATAAAGAACTAAATTTTATTTATCAAAATAAAAACTATTTGGATCAGCCAATTCTTGAAGATATTTAGGAAAAAAAACAAAAAATGCCGCCATAAGAACAACAAAAAATTATTCTAAGTATTTCCACCACTTTTAAAAAGAACTTCCAAAGTAACTCTTTCAACTGGCCAAGACTGCCTACTCTGTTTCCCTAATAGCGAAGCAATATAAATGTAATCTGAAAGGTGGAAAATTCACATTTTTACTGGTCTAATTTTGAAATTCTGTAGATATTATTGTATACATAGAAAAAGATAAACACACATTGCTTTTCTGTAAGTACAAGAAAGTCCACTTATTAACTAAATGGAGAACTAGAGAGATGTGATCATTAGTAATTCATCCTAATCTTTTAATACTACAATACTGAGCTAGCAGGGTGTTTGCGTATGAAAAAGGAAGTATTCATTATCTCTGACAAAATAAATTATGAATCCACCTCTCTTAATTCTTGTAAAGCTTATTGTTTTGGTTAATGTCAGCTTTTAAAATACTACAATTTTATTTTAAAATATTTAAAATAAGTATTTTGAGAAAATATTATGATACGAATCTATGGCATTTTTCCACAAATAAGTACGATCATTGTATTTGCTTTCTTTTAAAAATAATACTGTGCAAAAACTAGTTTATGTTCAATAACCAGGCATCATTTGATTGTATTACCTATATATATTAGATATAGACAGTGGACACCACTCTGTAAGATCCCACCAACTAAAAGGAAATTTTAGTACTGGAATTTTATTAAATTTTATTAAATTTTATTTATTTATTTTATTTATTAAATAAAATTAAATAAAATTTATTTATTTATTAAATTAAATTATTCCATTTTAGTAAATGGAATTTGTCTTACTCTTTTTAGTCATGAGTTTATTAAGGCTGCAAAAAAATTTAATAAGCTCATAATCCACCAATTTTGCATAGTTCATAGTTTAAAAAATACTTTTACAAACATATCCTTTGATACTTCTTTAAAAAGTCCATGAAGCAAAGGTGGAAAGAACTATCATTAGTTTCAAATTTTCCACCAAAAAAAGTTAAGAGTTAGGTTAAAACAATTTGCCCAAGCTCATGCAGAAACTGCTCAAGGAAGAAACATAATTCTTCTTACTTTAAGTTCTATATATTTTCTTTTAAACCTTATCACTTCCTATAAAACAAAAATATTTAAAGAGAATTTAACCTATATTATAGTTCATAAGGAATTTTAAATGAGTGAAAAGTACAAAGGAGAATAAGAGACCTTCTGTCAGATACAAACAAATATGTGGGAAGACTTGCCTCAATAGATGTTTTGTGTTTCCTTGGAAATATGGGAATTGCTTTTATTGATTTGTGTAAAAAGAGAAAAACTAAAACTTCCAGCCTAACAGAGATTAACAAAATAAATGGAAAAAATTTCTACATACTTAAGGTTTTCCACAAAAAGGTAAAGATATTTAAATAAATTTATATACCTGAGATTTTGCCACTGTTCCAATAGCTAAAATGGCTGTTGACAAAATATTTTGACTCCGAAAAGAGTTATGATTACAATGGCTCTACAGCCCAAATTCTGTTGAACACATGCCTTAAAAAGAATTCTGGTTTTTGATAACTGGGAATCACCCATTATTCCTAGTATTTCCCTATATAAGAAAAGGTCTTTTTATTTTTTTTTCTTTTTTCATTTTGAGTCCACCATGCTTAAAAGTACATTCTAAGAGTCAGATCAAAACTATTTCTGCTTATTCCTAATGTCAACATTGTGTTAGGGACTGCTGAAGAATACCAAAAACACACACATATCTCACCAGTTTCAGAGATTTCTTAAAGTCTAAAGATCTTATACAATATTCTTTTGAGGAGTTCTTTGGCTTAAGTTTTACTAATAATTTTTTAAGTAAACCAATATAAGTGAAACACTTGCTATATGTGAAATAATTCCACTTAAATAAAACAATACCTGAAGTGGAATGCTGCATAGACCTCATTTATTATGAGTTTTTACTGAACCAGAGGGGATGGGAGGACAAACGGTAGAGGAAGAGCTACTTAACGAGGTGTCCACTGTATGCTCCACATCTTCACTATTAATGCAAGCTAAGAAAAAAAGTATTTTTCATAAAATACACTTCTGAGATAACATTTAAAAAATAATTCAGTATTCAAAAAATACTGAGTTAAAGTGATCTGAACCGAAAAAGGTATTTTTATCATTTAATCAAAGACATTACTCACATGTATTAAAGAAGAAGCTGTTAGGAAAAATTAATTTTTTTATTCTCTTAATCAAATCAACATATCAGTTTTGACTGGAAATCTGATTCTTGTTATCAACCCTTTCAAAGACTTCAAGAAAACCTGTAAACATCTACATTTTATCTTATAGAAAAACTGGAGCATTAATAAAGTTTGCTTATATAACATGTAACAAATGAACCAAGGGTAAATCCTAAATGACTAAATTCAATAATAGTAAGGTATACACTAAAAAAATTCCCTTTCATTGAAAATATTTTTTGTTCTAAAGAAAATAATTGTAGGAGAAGGACCTAACCAAAACAGTACAATGAATTGCTAAAATATATTATAAACACTGAAAGTACCAAGGTGAAAAAGATGTATTAAAACTTCAATTTAAAGCTTTATACATTAGATTGTATCCCTAAAGAAGTGTTACATGTTAGAAACAAAGAAAAATTATGAGCAACTACTGATATTACTGTATCTGGAGGAAAAGCTTCCACTGTAAAAATTTTTTTTCATGTTTATTTTGAGAGAGAGAGAGAGAATGAACAAGTGGGGAAGGAGCAGAGAAAGAATTCCAAACAGGCCCGTCACTGACAGTGCAGAGCCTGATGTGGGGCTTGATCTCATGAACTGTGAGATCATGACGTGAGCCTAAATTAAGAGTTGGACGCTTAACCAACTGAGCCACCCAGGTGCCCTGCTTCCACTTTTTATTAGGTATACTCTTTCCAATCATGTGTTGACTACAAAAATATCAGAAACCAGAAAACCATTTAAAATAACACCCTAATAACAACCGTACTTTTTCTCTTATCATATATAATTTAACTCTCATTGAAATATATCTCTATAATTCTTTCTTTGGTGTTCATTCTGTAAAACTATTTGAAGGCCCTTCAGGTACTTCAATAACAAATACCCTTTGGATTGCATCCAAAGGAACCACCAGAGTATCATACTGATACTATATAATATCATGCTTCCAATTTTCCTTTTTTGAGAGTCAAAAGTTATTCTACACACTGAAAATGGAATACTAAAGTATGAGAAAGTTTCTCTTCTAAACCAAAGAAATTTCATTATCACATTCTTGCTCCCTTGCCCAGTTTAGTCTCTAAGTATGAAATTTTAAGGGAGGAAGTTAGAAAAGTCTCCCTCATGACATCCAAAATAGATTATAGTATTATAAATAAATGTTATATTCCATTCAAAGACAAACTGAATCAGAATGAAACCTGACTAAAAAGTAAATCTCCAAATATCTTGCTAAGAATGTGAGATTCATTAATTATTTTATCAACAAATATAGAATAAGTTCCTACTATGTGGCAAGAACTGTGCCAGGTATGAAAGTTAAATAGTGGATGACCTAAGCATGGTCCCTCTCCATGAAGCTTACCGTCTAGGGGAGGGGACAGGCAACAAACAAGAGAAGAAGGTAATTAGACTTGATAAGTAGGATAAGCAAATAAATAGGTTGTTGAAGTAGAGAAAAACTGAAGGAGAACTCAACTCTGAAGAAAATCACTATTAGGAAAGGCATTCTCAAGAGCTGAGCCTTTATGCCCAGAGAAGTCTGATCACACAGGGCTCTGTAGGCCATATAACATTAATAATAAATGTGAACATTTACTGAGTGCCAAGCACAGTTACAAATGCTTGATATGAATAATCTTCCTTAACTTTACCAGCACATATTATGCCAGGGAGGGATTAAGAACTTGTGTAAGACTCTACAGATAGAAAGTGCTGAAACTAGGATTTGACTCCAAGAAATATGTTTGAAGAGAAACCATTCTAGACCTAAGTGGGAATTAACAGAATATTTTTAACATTTAAGAAGATTGGCTGGAAGATAAATGGCTAGAAGGGGGAAAACTGGAAGCTCAATTAGGACACCAATAAGGGAGTGTAGACAAGAGATAAACAAGGTATTTATTACTGTAACCATCATGGAGATTGAGGTAAATAGATCAAGATATATTTTGGAGAGAGGATTGACAAGACTTGATAATTAGGAATTATTATAGAAAATGAGGGAGAAAGAGAAGTCAAATATGAATTTTAGATTCTGACTTGATCAACCATGTAGGTAGATTGTAAGACCACTTGTTAAGGAAGAGGTAAAGACGATTAGGGGGGAAAAAATCTGATCTAAACTCGCTAGCTAGAGATTTAAGTGTGGTGTCATGATCATACAGGTGGTATTTAAAGCCATTCTAAAAATTCTACAAAGACAGAAAGGAAAATGAATAGAGAATAAAGATCACACAATACAGGGCTAAGTCAGGAAATACTGATCTTTCAAAGTTGTGAAGAGCATGGAGAATGAGCTTCTTTTCACAGAGTCATTATTTTATCCCATTCCATCTTGATTTGATGTCAATCAAAATATACCACTGGATATTTAGTACAAAAAAAAAAAAAAGGCAATATGCTAGTGCAAACACACCAGCTACTGCATGCAGAGTAAAGGAATGAGGAAGGGGAAAATGAAAGAATAAACTATCAACTAGTACTCAGGATGTGGTGGCACCAAACTGAGTTTTTTAATTTAAAAAAAATTTTTTTTAATGTTTTTATTTATTTTTGAAGGAGAGAGAGACAGAGCATGAGCTGGGGAGCAGAGAGAGAGGGAGACATAGAATGTGAAGCAGGCTCCAGGCTCTGAACTTTCAGCACAGAGCCTGATGCGGGGCTCGAATTCATGAACTGTGAAATCATGACCTGAGCCGAAGTCGGACGCACAACTCACTGAGCCACCCGGGCACCCCTTTCCTTTTTTTTTGAATGTTTACTCATTTTTGAGAGACAGTGTGTGAGTGAGGGGGCAGAGAGAAAGGGAGACACAGAATCTGAAGCAGGATCTAGGCTCTGAGCTGTCAGCACAGAGCCTGACACGGGGCTCGAACCCATGAACTGCGAGATCATGAGCTGAAGTCAGACACTTAATTGACTGAGCCACCCAGGCGCCCCATATTGAGTTTTTTAACACAGAATGTATTCTTGGTCTGTAGGAACAGAGTTCTGGAACAAAGTGGCAGGTTCCTTCTTTAGTAGACACCTTCTGTCTGCTGCTGGAACACATCAGTTTTATCTTCCTCCTCTATTTCCAACTGTGTGGGTATGTCTGTTTCACTGGCTGGCTGTCTTTCAAATGAGAATCTGATCTGCCTTATAGACAAACCCTGTGGTTGACAGCAGGCTTCCATTAGTTTGCTAAGTGTTGTATGCCTCTTAATCTTTTTTTTATTTTTTATTTTTTTGATGTTTGTTTATTTTTGAGACGATGCGAGAGACAGAGTGCAAACAGCAGAGGGGCAGACAGAGGGAGATACAGAATCTGAAGCGGGCTCCAGGCTCTGAGCTGTCAGCACAGAGTCTGACGCGGGGCTCGAACCCATGAACCTCGAGATCATGACCTGAGCTGAAGTCGGACGCTTAACCGACTGAACCACTCAGGCACCCTTACGCCTCTTAATCTTAACACTGCACCACAAAAGCATCCTGACCCAACACCTTCAAATTAATATGATCATTTTTCTCAGTCTTGACTCCTTCCTTGGGCTTTTCATTGACCATGGAGAATTTCAGAGTATCCTCCTCTGCCACTTCACAAAGGAGGTATCAGGTCCACACTGAATGAGCACAGAAGCAAGTACCAGTAGTGGCATAAGAAGTACTTCATTTCTTTTTTATGACTGAATATCAGTCCACAGTATGGAATATATACTGTTTATTCATTTGCCAATTGATAGGACATTTGGGTTGTTACCATTTTTCGGTTATTATGAGTAATGCTGCGATGAATGTCCGTATATATGCTTTTTGTGAACATATTTTCAATTCTCTCGGAAATACATATACACATATATGCATATGTAGATATATATGTATAGATCTATACATAGATCTATAGATAGATACACACACACATACATATATGTATCCGTATATATAGGAGTTATGTGCTGGGTCATGTGGTAAATCTATATTTAACTTTTTGAGAAACTTCCAGACTGGTTTTCAAAGGGGCTACATGATTTGTTTCCTTCTATCAATGTATGAGGATTTCAATTTTTCCAGCTCCTTGCCAATACTTGTTATTATTTGTTCTTTTGATTTTAGCCATCCTAGTGGATGAGCAGTAGTATCTCATTGTGTTTTTGATTTGCAATTCCCTGTTATTGATGTTGAGCATCTTTCATGTGTTTATTGGTCATTTGTACATCCTCTCTAGAAAAATGCCTATTCAGATTCTTTGCCCATTTTTAAATGTTTTGTTTTTGTTTTTATTACTAAGTTGTAGGAGTACTTTATACATATTTTAGATTGAAGTCCCTTATCAGACATTTAACTTTGCAAAAATTTCCTCCCATTCTTTGGATCATCTTTTCACTTTCTTGATGATATTCTTCAAAGCAAAAAGGTTTTAAGTTTGATTATGCCAATGTATCTACTTTTTCTTTTGTGGCTTGTGTATTTGCTATTATATCCGGGAAATTATTCCTAATCCAAGGTCAGGAAGATTTATATTTATGTTTTCTTCCAAGAGTTTTCATGGAAGTCTGATCCATTTTCAGTAATTTTTGTATATGAAATAAGGTAGTAGTACACAAGCAAGTTTTATTAATGTTTTTCATCTTAATAATATAAAATATAAATATTTTATTTATATTTTTATGAAATAAATTATTTTAAAATATTTAATATTTAATATATTTTAAATATATATTTATAAAATATTTAATTATTATATTTTATAATTTAAACAGATTCAGATTCTAAGTCTTTCTTAGCTCTTGAAAGATATGGTAATTTTTCACTATTCTATCTACTTTTCTGTAAGTGGGAAAAGTATTTATCACCTCCTTTTTCACTTTGTGACAGCTCAGTTAATTTTTGAAGTTTTGTTTCATACTTCACTCCTTCCTTCTCTTACACCTACTATAGTATAAAAAAATTATTATTTCTTCTGAGTACAACGTTTGTCATAAATTAAGTACTGTGGTACAATTGTAAAGTAACAAACAGGTCTCTACAAAACTAATTTTATCTCTACTTCATATTTTCCATATTTGTTACTTCAAATTCTTACCAGAATGGTTTCAATCTTGTTTCAAGTATCACATTTGTGTTTTTTAGCTTAACTTTTCTAACTATTTTTCAGTCTGTGGGTAGGGAGAAATTAAAACTTGGAACAAATTAATTCAGTTTCTACTTTACTTCTCTATTTCTCAGTCTTCCCAATAACCTACAAAAACAATTGCCCACCTTTTTTTTTTTACGCTTGGATTCTAATCTCAACTCTCTAACCTCCCAACTCTGGCTATTTCCCAGTAACCCCTCAATCCCTAAACCAGAAACCCTGCAAGGGTTGTTTCCAACTGCTAAGACATCCTCCATCTTAGCAAAAAACAAACAAAAAAAAAAAAAAAAAAAACAAAAAATAAAATCACTTGTATTTCTCTAACACTACAGAGCCATGTGATGTGCTCCTACAAGATAATTTACTATATTTCTGTTCCCCTACTTCTTCACCCAATCTTATCCTTGGATTTTCACAGATTATTATTCTCAAGCTTGCCTATCTTAGCTCATGTAGCTCCTCCTTCTGTCCTGGGGTAAACACTTGCATCACCATTTTAAAGGACGTCATTACTCTTTATCTGTGAAGAGTAGAACAAGAAAAGAACACTTGATTCAGATACTCTCAAGATTCCTAAAGGACCAGAGATCATTTCTCATTGTTCTACAAGCACTTATGTCAGGGAGCATCCAGACAAAAGGTAAGGTATAACTATTCTTTCCAATAGTTTGCTTGCATTTCACAAAGCTAATCTTCCAAATAGGTATGTTTCAGCCAGAGGTTCACAATCAAATTTATTTATAATTAAGAAGTTTCTTTGGTTTGACTTCAGTAAAAAAAAAAAAAAAAATAGCATAGTTTTGTTTTGCTTTTAAAAAGGAAGACTTTTTGCAACTGCATTTTTTAACTTCTAAGATGAGAATTCTGAAATAACACCCTCCTTCCTTTTCTGGAAATTAGAGCCATTGTATTAGCACTTAAATACTATGGGTGCGTATATTATATAAACATATATTTGCTTGCATATGTGTAGAAACATTTACTAAGCCATGTTTCTGTTTCAATAATGTATGCTTATATATTTTTACAAGAGTATTTTTACTTCATGGACTTTTTTAGAGACGAATCATTTCCTTTTTATCAAAAAAGACAGCTAACACCTAAGAACAAGCCAAAAAGCATTTCCCTTTAAATATTTGAACTACTCAGTCTAAAAATAATCTATTCAAGAACTATTTCTACTCCACTCATTTGTCTAAGAAGCAAGACTAACAACTTAGATTATCAATGCTTTAATTTCTATTCAGAAGACTATCATAACTTTAATGCAACTTTGCAAATGCACAGGAGATGATTATTGTGTAAACTTCATTTTGATTTCATTGATTTAGGATTTATAGGTTTGATCTATGAGATTCTTATACTACTTTTATCTTCAAAACCTTAGTATCCTCAATATTTAGTATCTTCCATAATTAAACTTATTTACTAGAAATAATAAATAGAAGTAACAAAATTTTCATTTCACAAAGTTCATCTCAAACATCTAAGAGTTCATCATTTCACTGCCCAAGGAATCGTACTGCAATAAAAGAATTCAGTAAGTATATATCAAACAATTATGTGACATGATGGAAGTGTTAGTGGTATGACAGTAATCATTTGATAGTAATAAGTGTATCAAATCAACATGTTGTACACCTTAAACTTCAAAATATGTCAATTATACCTAAGTAAAGTGGGAAAAAAACAAAGCAAAAATGTATCATAATAAATGCCCACATTTTCTCAAAATCCAAAATGCCAAATATTGCAACAGGACATGGAAATTAAGATTCCAGATATATGAGTTCTTTATATATGGCCCTAACTGCTCTATCAAAACTGGTTTATAGTTGTCACTCTTTTCTTCTCTTTCAGAAATATGATTTATGAGGTAGTAATATGTATGGTAATTTAGAAGTGCCTAAGGCAGTGTGGTCCAATAGAATGTTCTACATATGTGCTGTCCAGTTTGGTAGTCATTAGCTGCACATGCCTACTCAACACCTGAAATGTGACATGGCAACTGAAGAAGCGATTTGGTAATTTTATTTACTCTTAACTGACAGTAATTTACATGGTGGCATGTGGTTAGTGGCCACTGTATTGAATAGTACATGTTTAAGGTACTGAAAGTACTGAATATTTTCATTTACAAATACTTTTGAAATGCAGAAAATCATTTTTTTAATAACAGTTATAAGCATAGAGATTAGCAGACCAGAGTTTTATAGGCATGCCTGTTGTCCTAATATGAACCTTTTCTTTTATCATTGTAAAAAAGTAAAGTAACATGGCACAGTATGTCATCTCTTACGTGCATACAACCTAAGAAAAACAACACTAGTCTAGCCTGCCTTAAAAAGACAACTGAGCAATCACTAGTTATATGTATGAATTAAATGAAAGAAATAAAATAAGTGTAATACAGAAAGAGAAAGAATGCTATAGGAATCTGATGGTGAGATTTTTCTTCAAATTGGTCAGGGAAAAGCCTGTGGAGAGAATGGACTTCAACTATTAAAAGTGTGAGAAATAGAAATGATTCAGAAAGATACTCTAGGTATAATGTAAAGCCTGAAAAGATAAACCCAAGAAGATGCATGGTTAGCTGACAAATGGCATTTTCCTGAGAAGATAGTGGGTTTACCTGAGCAGTACAAAAAAGAGGAAATAAAATAGCTATGGACTTAAGAAAGGAATGAATCTTCATCTTATTCTTACTTCTAATCTTTAGGTGATTCTTCTAAATACATATTTGAAAATCAAAAAGACTTTTAAACCTGGTTGTTTTGAAGTCTCTCAGAGCTGTAGAGATGTATTCAGATAAATGTTTTTCCATGAGTGCTACTCTAATCCAGGCTCTACCCTAAAAGGAAGAAGAAAGAATCAAATGTGAAAAAAAAATTACAAGTTAAAAAAATATTTTGTCCACTGTCATCAAAAATATAAGCATTTTAATATGTAAAGAACAATTCAGTCAAAATATACATTTGATAAAGACTAAAAAATATTTAAGTAGATAAGAACAGGTAGGTTTTGATTATATAAAGTTTGTTTTTTTTGTCATTTGTTTCTCTAAATATACAGGGTACCGTATGTCATACTAATTTTCTATCCGCTGAAGAGAGGTAACTATTAATATTGAGTTACTCGTGTCAGAGACTTTACGAAACTCTTTACTTCAATGCCCAAATCAACATGCTAATTAAAATGAGTCCCCTTATAAAACATGAAGAACAGAGTCCATTCTTTTTTTTTTTTAATGACCATTGCCACACCACTTGTTTAAGAAAACTTCCCACCTATCCTTCCAGAGGGAGGTTTTACATAACTAATATTGAACCAAATTTCATTACGTACCATGCATCCAAATCATGAGTTACTGAGTTTGCACCCATAACATTCTAAAACTATTACCAAATATTTTAACTGGAAAAAACAAACTCAAAATAAAGTTACACAAAACCATATATTTTGGTAGAAAATCACATAAGCAGACAATTCTGACTAAATGTGAATAATTTAATTTTACTTTTGAAAGGGGTAGTATCATTCAATAGTTGAGACTAGCCAGTTTTGTTTTTGTTTTTTTTAATAATCCAAAGCATTTCTCCTGGACTCTGTTTAAAATTAAAGAATATAAGAGGTCACATTTGTAATGAGAATTTTTTAATTCGTTTGCTTTCATTTTCACGCAGCCCTCCCACCAGTCTCCAGAAAATCTATGAAGATTAATGAGATAGAAAATCAAAACAATGCAATGGCAGTTGAGAATAAAGGTGATGCTAATCATTATACATGATGGTCAATCACCTGGTATGGAGAAAAAAAGCATTTTTAAAAAAGTTTACTTATTTATTTTTGAGAGAGAGAGAGAGAGAGAGAGAGAGGGAGGGAGGGAGGGAGGGAGGGAGGGAGGGAGGGAGGGAGGATGAGCAAGCTGGGGAGGGACACAGAATCCAAGAAGGCTCCGTACTGTCAATATGAGAGGCCTGACACAGGGCCCAACTCACAAACCATGAGATCTGAACTCACTCACAAACCCTGAGATCATGACCTGAGCCAAAATCTTGAGATCATGACGTGAGCCAAAATGGAGTCTGATGCTTAACCAACTGAGCCACCCAGGTGCCCAGAAAAAAACAAAAAACAAAAAACACACACAACGTTCTTTAGAAATGTCTATACCTCTAGTGAATTCACCAAACCTCTGGATAGGAAAGATCAAAAAGGAGTCAATCTAGACAGTGCTAAAACCTGACCAACTAGAAGCAGCAGTATTGTGAAAAAAAGGAACGATATGAATGTGATTAGCAGGGCAGTCAACTTGTTCATCAAACTCAAAACCCTTTTTTGTTTGCCCAGGGCTCAGTCTATTATTCCTGCTGAGTAAGCCTTGGGGAACCTACAAACAGCAGTGGATGATCAGAACAAAAGGAAGGAAGAAGCAAGCCATTGGTCAGCAGTCTCAAGTTTCTCTCCTGAAATTTCCTTTGAAAGACACAGAGACTGGTAGTGGTGGTTTGAATCAAAAGGCTATGATTTCACCAGAGCAGAAGGTGGGAGAGTTGCCCGCCAGAGAAAGTTAGACACAGGAGACTGTGCTATTGCTAGATAAGAAATGTGGGGAAAGCCCTGCTTCCTGATTTATTAATTTCAATTCATGCAAAACTGGCCTGCACCTAATTTCCTGTCCTTGTATGTTTGTGGAATTCTCTATTATATTGTGATAATACACTGTGCTAATTTTAAGTTTCTTTTCTTTCAACAAAAGAACTTTAACTAGAACAGGAGATAAACAGACTTATAAAAGTTGTTGGGGCCATAAAGTGGGAAAGCCTTACAGCTTGGCTTAATTAATATATGCTTAGCTCTGGCTTAAGATACATTAAGATATTTATATACATTAAAATACTTAATCTTCTCACACAATACTTATTGTGTGAGTTACAATACTAGCCCTACTTTACTCTATGAGGAAACAAAAAACAGACACATTGAGAAGACAGGAAACATCTCACCACCAAACCAACCAACCTAACTGAACTAAAATCTATACACTCTATACACTCTACCTCCTGTTTCAGGGGATAACCTATAATCATTTAAGAGAGTAAAAAGACAAATTACAGAGTAGGTAAAGATATCTGCATTATATACATATGACAAAAAGCTCTCATTTATAAAATACAAATAATTCTTACAAATCTATAAGAATAACTCAACTAAAAATTGGGCTTGCAAGGGAAAGATTTTATAGATTCTACTTCTTTGGTATTTTAGGTACCAAAATATTCAGATGTTTTCTTCCTTTTTAAGTTAGTTTTATAATTTTTTTCAAAGAATTTGTCAATTTCATCTAAATTTAAAAATTCCTAGGTATGGTGACTTGGTTTAAGTGTGCTCCTCTTGATTTCAGGTCAGGTCAAGATCTTGTGGTTTGTGAGCTTGAGCCCTGCATCAGTTTCTGTGCAGACAGTGCAGAGCCTACTTGGGATTCTCTCCCTCCCTCTCTGCCTCTCCCCACCTTGGAATAAATAAATAAATCTTAAAAAAATAAAATTTATAGGTATGAATTATTCATAATATCCTTTTAGGATTTTTAATGTCTATAAGGCCTATGGGGTTGGTTGGCCTATTTCTGATACTGGTAATTTATAATCTTTTTCTCTGTATGAATAGTCTTGTTAGAAGCTTACCAATTGTATTAATCTTTTTAAAACCACCACCTTTTAGTTTTGTTGAGCTTTTTCTATTGTATATATTTTTTCAATTTAATTGAATGTTTTCCCTTTATTTCTTTCCTTCTTTTTGGATGTATTACTTTTCTTAAATAGCTTCTTGAGATGAAAACCTTGATCAATGACCTTCAGCCTTTATTTTTTTTTTAATACATAAGAGCCTACGTAAGTCTTTTTTTCTCTAAGCACAAATTTTACAGTTATATTTTCATTATCACTACTTTCCATTTATTTTTCCATTTTAATTTTAACTTCTTTCATCTGTGACTTATTTAGAAGTCCTTCTCAATTTTTACTCACATAAGCATTTTCTAGTTATATTTTTGTTATTAATTATAGCTTAATTCCACTGTGATCAGAGAATACATTTGAGATTATTTCAATCTGAAATTCAATGAAATGAATTATAACTCAGCATATGATCAATTTTTGGATAAGTTCTGTATGTGTTTGGTTTGAATGAGTATTTTGAATGAATATTTATACATTCTTACATACTTCAGTTCTCTGGTACTACTAATCCTTATTAATATTTTCTACAATTACTTAAAAGTCTACTATTTGCATCTCCAATAGATCTGTTTCAATTACCTTGTTTTATTTCTTAGTTTTGGTCATTAGATCTTGTTTCCTGATATGCATAGTGAGCGGTTTTTGATTGAATACTGGACACTGTATATAAAAGTTTGTAGCTGCACTAATGCTACCTTTATCTAGATTTATTTTTGCTCAGGTAGGAAGGGAGTGTACTTAAACGTCACTTTTCACTGTTTAAGGGCACCAATTTTAAGACTTTTTTGGGCTGGTCTTTGTCTGAATATCTCTTACTCCCAAGGTGGAATCTTTCTGGGGTCACAAATAAAAGTCTACAGTATTTTACAAGGCCCCTCCAACTTGTTTGACCTTAAACTCTAACCTCTTTATCTCCAGAACAAAACTGTGAAATCTTTATAATCAGCTTTTTTAGCTTCCTACCTGCAGCTTTCAGCCTGGTTTATGAGACTTTTGCTCTATGCTTCAAGTAGCTAAAAGTTGGCAAACACCTCACAGGAAAACTGCATGTATAACTTCAGACACATCTGTCTACAGCTATCTCAATAAAGTCCTGGTTTCAGTGGCAGGTCCAAGCTCCACCTTCTGTTTCTCTAGCCTAGAGAAACTAAAAGAACTCCCAGCACTCTCTGATTGACTCTGTATCAATGATGTGAACAGACAAATGTCCTTAGGCTAACAGCCAAGATGAAAGTAGGGCTCACACCTCATGTACGATCCTTCTGTCTAGTACTGTGGCCACTTAAGTCCTCATGCCTTGTCTGTTCTCTTATGTCTTAAATTTATTGTTTTGTGTATTTTATCCAAACTCTACCGTTGTTGGCAGAAGTGATGCTCTGATACAAGCTACTCTGTAATCACCAGAAGCAGAAACTGGTTCATTTCTCACCTCCAGGATCATCTTTTTTTTTTTTTTTTACTTCAGTTACATCCTTCTACTATGACTCCCTCAATGTGCATTCTCCATACTGCACTCAGTTGATCTTTTTGAAATGCAAACCACATTACAATACCCTATTATTTAAAAAAATTAAAAGAAAGAAACCCTCAAGTAGCTCCCCATTGCATTCAGAGTAATATCTAAACTCTTAACATACTCTGCTTCCTCTGCTTACCATTTGAACAGCACATTTCTTTCTGTAATTCACATCTTGGCTCAAATGTTGTTGCATCACACAAGCCTTCCCTACCCAACCTATCTAAAAGAGTGTCCTTTCTTCCACCACTCTGATCACTTTCTAACTTCTTAACCTGTTTCATTTTTTTAAGGCCCCTGAGATTATATTATATATACACTGATTTGTTATAATTACTGAAACATTACACAACATTTGTTCTCTGTCATCTTTTCACCAATGCCACTGTATCCTCAATATTTATTAACAGTTTCTAGCACACAGTAGACAGTCAATAGATACTTGTTGAATAAGTGGATAAAACTAAAGTAGATAAGTAACTTGCTCATTGCCAGTAGGCATTAGAGGTACCAGTGACAAGTGGGGAAAAGGAATGATGTGAGGAAAATGGTCTTTCATAAAGATTCATATGAACTTAGTATTTAAAATGGAAAGAATGTAAAACAAATGGGCAGAATCAGAGTATTTCTGGTTTCTGCCTAGGAAACCATTTTTTTATTTTTAAAGCTCCCCAAGTATGTCTGCCATTCTTCCAGGTTTGCAGCCATCACGATAAAGAATTAGGAATAGGAAATGTCAAGCGGTGGTTTAAGGGACAAGAGGAGACAGATTTGTTAGTAATAGAAAATGATTATAAAAATCATGTCTTCACAAATCTATCTTACTGTAAAGTTCTAGTATTTGATAACTCTGGTGTATCTGTGATTAATAGCCCCACTGTCCCTACCTCTTTCGGTAGAAAATTTGGCTAACCTTCCTCTAAGAAAGAGCAGTGATAAAGTCAGCTTCTGAATAAAGGAAAAAGTATACAAGAGGATGAGACCAAAAAAGACCAGGAAGGATTAGGGATTTCTGTCCTAGAAATGTGTTAAGGACTGCATTCACAGTTCTGACATAGTATAGGTGCTCAAAAATATATCAGATGAAAGAATGCATGAATATATGAATGGCTGGTATGGCCAGCATATTCAGAAATTGGTCCAATATGTTAAACTCAAGAACCAAAGAAATGTACAGAGTAAGCAACCACAAACCAGGAAAGCTTAACTTAGCCACAAACAAGAACTGTTCTTAAAAACGAAGAAAAAGAGGGGCACCTGGATGCCTTAGTCAGGTGAGCATCTGACTGTTCATTTTGGCTCAGGTCATGATCTCATGGTTCATGAGTTCGAGCCCTGCCTTGGGCTGTGCGCTGACAGTGTAGAACCTGCTTGAGATTCTCTTCATCTCCCTCTTCCCCTCCCCCACGCTTGCTCTCTTTCTCTCTCAAAATAAACTTAAAAAAAAAAAAAGAACCATTAAAAACAAAGAAAAAGAAAACTACATAAGATAGGCAGGAAGGCAAGAAGAACTCAAGAACAGTATAGAGCTCATATGCTGGAATTGCTGTTGCCTCACACAACAACAAAAACAGAAGGAGGAAAAGAATTTCTTGACCTTGAAATCAGTTGGAATACTAAGAAAATCCAATGGAAATATATGTAAGATCAGTAACAGTGGTAACTAAGGATCCATTTAGGGAATTTCTGTCAGAAATCCCCTATTATGCTGATAAGTAATCAGTCCAACAGCAGATGGGAAAGATGGGTGTGTTCAGAAGAGAGTAAAATAAATGCCCTTTGCGATGAAGTTAGTTTTCTAAGAGTGCTAATTCTAGTCTGAAACTTAAATAAGAAATCCCATATACAGAAATCCCATTCCCAGAACCTCTGCGTATTGTAGAAAGAAGAGCTGCTGATACACCTGAGATGTAAAGATTACAGAAATGATCTTTAATTCAAATACTGTATTCCACTGTTAGGCTTTCTTTAAGCCCTGGCAAATAGGTTCAGCTGGACAAAGACTGAGCTAAGAAAGGGACTGTCAGCATTTCACAGATCTCAGCTCAGAGTGACCAAGTATCAGATCTCCCATGGTGGCAAGTTTCTACGATGTGAATCTGAGTTGTACAGTAGTTGTAGGACACAGACAATCCTGATTAAAATCAATGCAACTAAAGTTAAAGAAAGTTTCCATACTGAATTAGTCATTGTTCTGTAAGGTATCTTGTCTTCCAGTGCTTAGTATGTCATCCACATAACCCTAAAGGTGTAATCAAAGTTATTCTGCTTCTTATATAGAATTCAAAAATGAAGATCTGCTTGGTCCCAGGTGTACTGAGTTGCACATTGTTTAGCAGGTAAATTTGATGCTGTGGTTCTGATAAGTTTTCACAAATGTCAAAACTGGATGTGAGTGCTGTATAGGCTAGTAGTTACTCCTGAAAGCAGCTCGAAGTCTCAATAAACCAGCCATCTAAGGTATTTGCTTAATCCTTCAATCCTGACAGTTGGCATTAGCACGTGTGATTTAATAAGTAGATTAAATACTTTGTTCTTCCCACCACAATGAATAAAGACAGAAGTAATATTTGCTTGTAGACTTTCCCCAGCATAACGAGGCAAATCACTGATCTTTCTTTCCCCAGTAAATGGAATCTATTTGAGGCCTGAGCAAACAAAGATATAAATGCCAGATTTTGGAACCTGATTATTATGCAGTGATATTCAACACTGGTTTTTTACAGAATAAATATTAACTCTCTCTGATGGGCAGCACCTTGCTGTGCAGGGCCTATTCCCAAGAGTCTCATTAAGAGAGGTAGTCAGCTGGGTTTTGCATTTATGTGTTACACCCAAGTCCAAATGCTACATATCTAATGTGTGTTAACTTCACAATTACCTTTTGTATTTTGGTATACACTAGTTCTATAAATATATTCTCTCCTATACTGAAGGGGTTTAGAATACACTCATTATCAATTGCTCCTACTTTTAATTTGAAAATAAGAAAATAAAGTTTATGTAACACCTGGGACACTATTTTTATACACTTCATTCATTCAAATTACATCTTGCCTTTTAATCTTAACCTACAGAAGAAAAGATTTTTTTAAATTTTAAAAATATAAAAAAATTTTTTTTTTCTTGAGAGCAAGCAAGTGCAAGCAGGGGAGAGGGCCAGAGGGCAAGACAGAGAGAATCTTAAGAAGGCTCAAAGCTCACCACAGAGTCCCACACAGGGCTTGATCCCACAGTCCTGGGATCATGACCTGAGCCAAAACCAAGAGTCAGATGCTCAACCGAGCCACCCGGGAGCCCCCAATATGATTCTTAAACCATAAAGAAAACATGAAAGGAAACCTGATATAAACTCAACTAAGATGCAAAGGAGAATTCAGATTGTACATTTTCTAAACCTGTAGTCAATCAGATAATTCAAATGTAAATAAATGCATAAATTCAATAGTTTGAGAAAACAGAGGCTAAAGGGACTACTAACACAATATTATAGCTCAGAAGAAAGCCATTAAAATAAAAAAAAAGTTTTAAACATCTATAAGAAAAAACATTTTCAATAATCTAGCTATAATTGACTTAAAAATGAAGACATTTATTGGCTTAAAAAATGTGTGACACAGGAAAGAAAACTGATTCAAACTAATAAAGTTCAAAGACAATGAAACAGAAAGTTAACCATTGCTCAGACTGGCGGCAGTGAAGGAGGCAGCAGTGGTTTCACAAAATGCAATCTACAGCCCTAGTTTTCAAAAGGCGCCAAAAATCACAGCTATCAACTTTATCCAAAAATGCTTATATAGTATAATTTAAAAATATTTAACTATCTTTCTAATTATGTCACTTAAATATTATAAATCTCGTTTTAAAAAACATTCAGTTTATGTATTACAAAATGTTTAACTTTAATATATCTTTATCAATTTTGCTAACTAATAATTTTCCAGAAGAAAAAATATGCTAAATAAAAACAGATGCAGGAACAATAAACTTGGAAACTATACTTCTGAAATATGATTGCTATACTATTTTCATTTATTATAGAGACTTGTAATTTATAAGTTTGTAACTATGAAATAATGAATTGAACTGAATTATGTCTTGATCTTACAATTGTATGTATCTGTTTTCAATCTTTATTTTCTACCCGGGTTTCATGCTGTAACTCTTAAGTGTCAAAAATAGTAAGGAAAGCTAGTATGATGATCCAGTAAAAAAAACAAAACTCCTAAACTAAAGCTGATATAGGTTATATCAGCAACTCAGACCTTTTATAATCTTAAAAATATTGAGGACTCCAAAGTGCTTTTATATAGATTTTATCTATTGATATTTACTGTATTACAAGTCAAAACTGAAAACTTCTAAAATATTAGATAAAAAATATATAAAATTCTAAAATCAGATTTTATATATATATATATAATATATATATATATTATATATATATAAACCCATTAAATGTTAATGTAAATAACATCTTTTATTAAAAATAACTCTCTTTTCCTAAACAAAAATATTAGTGAGGAAAGTAGGTCTGTTTTATATTTTTTCAAATCTTTTTTTTTTAATTTTTTTTAATGTTAATTTATTTTTGAGGAAGAGAGAGACAGCACAAGTGGGAGAGGGGCAGAGAGAAAGGGGGATAGAGAATCCAAAGCAGGCTCTAGGCTCCGAGCTGTCAGCACAGAGCCTGATGTGGGTCTCAAACTCACCGACCACAAGATCATGCACAGAGCCCGATGTGGTACTTGAACTCAGGGATTGCAAGCTCATGACCTGAGCCAAAGTCAGTTGTCCAACTGACTGAGAAACCCAGGCTCCCCTCAAATCTTTTTAATGTATGGCTTAATAAACGTGAACTAGGTATCTGCTGCTGCATTCAATCTAAGGTGTTGTTTTGGCTGAAGCATATGAAGGCAATATAATCTAGCCTCACTAGATACACAGTTGCAAAAGGACACCTTTTATAGCCTTTTTAGATAATTGTGGACATTCTCCTTTGATTCTACATTAAAATTCAATAACTGAGAATTCCTTAAAGGCTAACAGCAACATGGAATCTATAACCATATCAATGAACTCTTCATACTGTATTACATTAAACCCACTGGATAAAATGGATCTTTTACCCATGCATGATTTTTTAATTCCATGCAATGATCATTTGGAAAGTTTGAGGTTTGCAGGTTTACCAAATGCTAACACATCTCATTAAACAAGTTAAAATACATTTCTAATATCAACATCATTGTTATCAGAAAAGTCTAAGTTCAAGGAAATTGTTGGTCTTAAGATGGTAAATACAAGTTTTTTAAGATTCTAATTTTTACTTCAAAGTTTTATTTTACCATTGGCAACAAATGCTGTCAGCTGTTTCCCTTGAATTAAAAGGCTTACTTTGTTCATTTTTATTCAAGAAAATTCTACCAAATGCCTAAATCTAAAAAACTATACTTTCTATGCTTTTAAGTAAAAATAGTATTACATGACACAAGTGTCTAATTCAGCTCACAAATTTGAATGGCTACATGAATACTTTTCCTTGAAACAACCATCATATTTTAATATGCTATAAAGCTTTATGTGTACTTTCCATTTTATTACTCAGGATATTAAAAAGACAGGCATTCAATGGCTGAATTTTAATAAAATTAATAATGCTTACTGCACCATCGTGGATATTCTCATGTGAAACAGGCTTTTTAATTTTGTTTTGTTTTTAAGACTGAATGCAGTAGGAAGAACACAATGATTACTAGTACAGTTTGATGCCACTGCCCTAATTCATACTAAGGAACTAATAATTCTGCCACCATAGCTTCTGTATCAGCAGTGCAAGTGCCAACATAGCACAAAAACCAAGTAACACCCTGGTACTATATGAAAATAGTTTTGACATTATGGACCTCCAGGGTTCTTCAGGACACTGAGGGCCACTGGGTTAGGTAATTCAAGAAATGTACAAACCTCACAGAATAGGAAATATTTTATTGTGCTTCTCAAAAAAAAAAAAATTCATAGTGACTAGCTACAAATCCTTTTGCTATTCCTAAGGCCACAGTGAAGATTCAACAGCATTCTAAAATAACTACATGCAATTAAAAGAAATGGAAACAAGCCTACAAAAGATGTTAAACTTTGTCAAGTGCTTAATCCCAACAAAGAAAAAAAAATTACATAGCAAAGAGCTCAGAATTTTCTATTTGGGTCAAAACTGTTTAGGATTAGATTATATACATTGCATATTATTATTTATTTCTTACCTTAGCTCTAGAGGAACTGACATTTTCCATATTTTCAATGCTGCAGATACAATTCTGTGAAGCCTTCCGGCAAGCCACTCTGATATAGTCCCAGAAGCTACGAGGACTTTCATAACCAAACCAGGTTACTTGACCTTCAGAAGACAAATTGTAATACAAAATAAAAGAAAACTAGACTAGAAAATTCAACATGCAAGAATACAATTCTAAAAAATAAAGGCAGCATATGTACTATAGTGAAAAGGGTAATGATCTCCTTGGCCAAAAGCCTTAAATCTAGTCCTGCTCTACTTTTAATTAGTTGTGCTACTTTAGGCAATTTATTTAATGGATTTGGATCATAGTTTTGTCAACAATAAAATCAAACAAATCAAAGAAAAAGGGACTAGAGACTAACCATCTGGTAGATAGCACCCAGAAAACCCTCCTTATGGTTCTAGTTAACCATTAATTCACATGTCACCGGTTGCATTCTAAACCTTTCTCTACGTAGAGAAACAGATAAAATAATAACACAACCCCTTTCCTCCTCTTCACAAGGAAACTTCAAAGAAATAAAACAATGTGTGGTCTACCCTCTAAGTAACATGATGAATTAGAATCCTGCATTCACTGATCATTCATTATCTACCCAATCGTTCCCATCTAAAAAGCCATCAAGTTTCCCTCTGTCCTTCATCTGCTCTCTTCTAGTTGGCAAACCATCAAAATTCATTCAGGCATTTACCATTATAATTTTTTTCAGATTTGGGTAATTATGGGTCTGTTCACAAACAAATGTTCTTTTGTGTTATCTCCTATTCGTATTACTATTTCTATGTGGGACTCTTCAGTGGTGGATCTGTGGGAGCCATTTTGTATTCTGAGCATTTTTAAGCAGAATGTAAGAGACATCTTAATACTTTCTTTAGTTTTTCTGGAATGATTACTCTTACCTAAGGAAGTTGTTTAATCTTAATGTAGAAGCATCTTAAATCTGTGTTTCCTTATCTATCTATCTATCTATCTATCTATCTATCTTATCTATCTATCTATCTCAAATCTTCCTTTCCCCAGTAATAGTTTCTCTCTAGCAACATCAAAAGTGTTCTTGTCAGCAAGCACTGTCTTAGGAGAACTGTCTCAAATGAGACTTCAGTGGTTTCCAACCACAGGAGCTCGAAACAGTAACTGGGCTGCTTTTTAAAAAATATACATGCATGGGCTCCACCCCAAGCTAAATAATCAAAACCTTTAAGGGCAGGCCCAGGCATAGGTATTTTTTAAAAAGATCACCTTGCTATTTCTAATAATTTACTTATGGTTAATTAACCAATAGAAATTGTACATATCATGATAGGAAACTTGTATTCATTATTCTGGACATTTTAAAGTTCTTTTCTTCTTGCAACCGATGTATGATCTCTACAGTGGATCAACACCTTCCTATGTGCTGACACAGCACTCTGTGCTTATTTATCCTTATAAGTGTTTACTTGATTATCTTACATACTAGGGGGTAAAATCAGTAAGGCAAGGACTGTCTTATCTGTCTTTAAATCAATCTCTAACATCTGACACATGCTTGGTTCACAGTAGGCATTCAGAAAATATTTGTTAAACAAATTAACTGGTGAATCAACACAAAAGAGATCATCTTAATTGCATATAAAAATTCGATTTTTAAAATTCTGCATATCTTTTTATAGTGACAGTTTAGAGACAATCTCAGAAGACATCTGCATGCTAGATTACAAATGTCAAACATTCTGGACAAACACACCTTTATCTATACAAATAAAAATACAAAAGCATCTACAAATCTTTACATAACTATTTCCATAACTCAATGTCTCCTTAAAAATCAAAGCTTACTACCTACAACAGAAATCTATAGGAATACTTAAAATTTCCTGTCTTCCTCTCTAATCTCTCCCTACCACTTTCCTTTGCCCCCTCTGTTCTGTGGGTTAAAAAAAAATTCCTGGTACAGTATCTCAATATACTTTGTCTTTGGGACAACATCAATTTGTTAGCCATTTGGAGAGGAGGTAAGATGCCTATTGGTTAAGAATAGATGCTTTTGAGTCGGGAGGGATCTGAATTAGGTCACCTTCTAGCTAATAAGTTAACTTCACTCTGTAAATTGAGTTTCATCTATAAGTTAACAATAATGGTAGTACCTACATGATAACACTGTTATCATGGATTCAATGAGATAATCTGTGTGAGGCAATTAGTAGACAGCCTGGTACAGACGTTAACAATTATTACTACAGTTACTGCTATTATCATACAAATAGTTAAAGAACCCAAGCTCCCCTGTAGTGTCAACAAAGTGGGAATGAGATGCAAAATTAAATTTTTCCCGTTACTTGCTCAGAATCTAGAAAAGTCCTTAAAATTTGCTCCCTAATTCAGCCTTTTCACATATCAACCATTTTATATTCACCTCCCCAATACGTCTCTATTCTCAATTAATTTTCTTTGGCTTCTACTAAGTAGGATCATTCCATAATTTAAGATGAGAGGTATGGTTGCCAGACTTCCAAAATGAGATCTTAAAGAAAGGGAATATTACAAGCTTTCTCTGTCAACTTTATTTTAAATCTTCTCATGAGTTTGACATGGCTAAAGAAAATAACTTAAGACGTTTTAAAATAAAGCTGTCAAAAAATCCCAAAACAATAGAACAAAGCCCCATTTTGGAGGAGAGGAAACAAAGATATCAAAAAGCAAAATCTAGGCTAAGGTTAAACAGAAGGAATGGGCACTAAATCTGTGGGACTCCAGGTATGGGTAAGATGTGTTATCTATAAGACTCTCACCCAAGAGACCATGGCAAGATTTCCCAGATTACAAACCAAGAGACTAAACAATTAACAGAATGACATATCATCATGATTTGCAGGGCCTTAAAAAAATAACCTGTAGTTATCTCCACAATACTTTTATCTACTCCGCAAACTAGATGTAAGGATAACTTGGCTTGATTCTGCCTTCCTTCCTCTTCCATGTGCATCATGTCCAAAGTCAAGTCCTGAATTCAAGACTGAAATTTTCACATTCAAAAGAATCTGTTTTGAATAAGAGAAGGTGCATTCCCTTGTTAGAGCCTCCAAACAAACTCTCGTGTAAATTGTATATCCTAGAATTTTATTTAAATAGTTAAATTCTGCATCTATGAAAAGGTTACATTTAATTAAAAATAATGGAAGTGTTCAACTGGTCACTTGAAATATTATTATTTGAAGACAACTTTTACTTAAACACAGATTAATTGCAAAAGATGTACTGAGAGTATTAGTCTGTAATCACTATTCAACAGAAAAATCAAAAAACAAAGCTACAAGTGGATTGATCACGCCTTCAAAAATAACTATTGAATAAACAATCACTCCTCAAATACTTTCATTTCCTTTAAAATAACCATAAAGGCAAATCACACTTCAAGAAAACAACTAGTTTATATCTTGAAGAAATTTTATTCTGGAGAAGAAATACACTGTCACTAACAGAATTATTTTTAAAGCCCGTGGTAAGTGTATAATATGCTTTCAGTTATGTTTTCCTAAAAGTTAACTTTTAGCAATGACAAAGTTAACAAACTTTCCCAAACTTATCAGCATTCCATCATTTTAAGGCAAAGAAAGAAAGAAAGAGTGAAAAGTTAGCTAGACTAAAAGGTAATGTGCTACTAACCAACTATGTGGTATCCTTCCCACCAAACAGCATTATTTTCAGCACCTAACAATGGCCTGTGATCTCTCGGGTCCAATGTTATTCTAAAATTACTCTTCTAAAAAATTTTAAAAATAAAATAAAATTACTCTTCTGTATTACTTAAGTTAGATGTCTGTTCATATCATGCAATATATTTGTGTTTTGCTTATATCTTAGTTCACATCCAGAAAGATACCTTCTGAGAACAAGGACTAAATTTTCTAAAGTGGTTCTCTACTAAGTAGTGGCTAATGACACATTATCTTTTGATAATACAAAATATAAATGAATCTGTTAAGTGACTTCCTTTCTCCAGCCTTTGTATTAGTGCTTATCTATGTAAAGAGCAAATGAAAAACTGGTCCCACAAATTTAAGTCTTGTTAGTGTTATAATACATCACATCAATGACAATATCAAAGACTACTACCTTGGAACTGTCATTCGACTAGACAAGCAATAAAATACAGTCCCATCAAATTTTAATTGACCGCTCTGAAAGTTTTCAGACACTTAAAGGAAAATAGTCACTTGTAGACTGATTGTTGCCAATATATTAGTATTTAGATATACAACTTTAACTTTTCACTTTAAATTTTGTAACAGCAGTCCTCAATTTCTTACTGCTAATTTATAAAACTCAGTTTAATATTTTCTATTATAGTTTTGCTAAACAGAGAAAATTCCCATTTCTGCAAAAAAGAATCTTTTCCTTTAAAAAAAAAAGTACTATTATTATTTGAGGTTCATATTTATTAGATCACTCAGCTCTGAAAGTAAAATAATGACAATGCTAATTAATTTTCTAAATAAAAGGTCATATATTCTAAAAAGAGGAATCAAATTTAATTAAACACTTTAAAAATACTTTAATTACATATTAAGTTGAATCTTAAGAAGAGTAAACCTAGATTGGATA
Organism: Panthera uncia; assembly: GCF_023721935.1. NCBI lineage: Eukaryota > Metazoa > Chordata > Mammalia > Carnivora > Felidae > Panthera > Panthera uncia. Next base: position 87,727,693 of record NC_064816.1, on the reverse strand, counting down.
CTCAGTTGTACTTATATTGCTAATGCTGTATGTTACTTACAGGACATTTCAAGTAAGTCACTTAGCAACTATGAATCATAGTTTACAAAATATGATTATTATTCTTTGTTACTGACAATGTCTTATTCACTGGTAAGGAGTTTACCACAAATACCAATAATATGTATCTATACTGTAAAACTGAGTCCATTCTTAACCTTCCACGAAATTTAAGATGACCAGGTTCACCAAAAATCCAAAAATTGAGTTTGACTTAATAAGCTTTTTATCCCAGTAATTTTACCGTCTTTATGAGTAGAGTACAAAGGTTTTGTTTTTTCCTTCTACCAGTGTTTTAACATAAGGCTTAGATTACTGGCAGATTGAATTAGAATACTGAAGGCTGAAATCCATAAAGAGAGCAGCACATCAATGTGCAGCCCCAAAGAAATCAAGCATAATTTGTTTCAGTAGTGATTAAGGCTACATGTAGAGAACATGAAACAAACGAAACTGTTTAAAATGATTACTTGTGGAAATGAGGGTTAATAAGAAGACATTTGTTTTCTACTTTCTATCTTTTGTCTTAATTATAATCCTTAGAAAGAATGACTATATATTTCTTTTCTAATTAAAAAATATAACAAAAGGCTAGGTCATAAGTACAGAGCCCAGCAGTGTTTTTGCAGACAGCAGGAACTCAATTAAAAAGTTTTGAATAGGGGCGCCTGGGTGGCTCAGTCGGTTAAGCGTCCGACTCCGGCTCAGGTCACGATCTCGCGGTCCGTGAGTTTGAGCCCTGCGTTGGGCTCTGGGCTGATGGCTCAGAGCCTGGAGCCTGCTTCCGATTCTGTGTCTCCCTCTCTCTCTGCCCCTCCCCCATTCATGCTCTGTCTCTCTCTGTCTCAAAAAGAAATAAAACGTTAAAAAAAAAAATTAAAAAAAAAAGTTTTGAATTAAGTGAATAAAAGCATGCATTCTACCTGGGAGAAAGGAAACTAAGAAATATATTCCCACTAATGGTTCAAGAATGGCAAAGAAGTTATTGATACTGCCCATGTATGTTTCATTCAGTGACTGTTAAAATCACACAGCTTCCCTAAGCCCCCAGTTTGCATGTAATACAAATATTATTACACAGTAGTTACAAAAACGAGGAAATAACTAATAATTATATCATTAAGAGTTATAATAAAATGTAAATTACACTGATAGACGTAATTAATAAAAGTCATTAAAACCATGGAACATAGAGAAATGTGGAGGGGGTCACTGAGAAAGGAAGGAGAGTAAATAATTATATTGAGTGGGTTTACATCAAGATATTAATTTAAAAATTAGCATAAGCATATTTGTGCTCTCTGGATTAACCAAAACAAAAAAAGAAAGCTTTGCAAAACCCATGCAATGTACTAAAAAAGATCACTTAACTGATATAGCCCTCCCCAGTAAGTCAATTCCATGCTCCCGCGCAGCTCAGTGGCGGGAGACATCACCAGCATAGAGTACCTTGAAGAGGTATTTGGAGATGAGCCAGCCATCTGCAACTTTGGGATATCTCTTTAAAAAAAATAAACAACAACAACAACAACAACACACAGATATTTAAGAAACCTGCTATCAAGTTTACAATTGCAAAGTGAATAGCCCAAATAAGATGGCTACACATTATCTTGATGCAGTAAACACTAGTTTTACCTAATAAATAAAATGAACTCAGTTAAGATGAATATGAGATACACCTAGCACGTAAATCAAGTTGGTCCCTTGTATCCTGTTCTACTGGAGAAGGGAAGGTATTTGCGAGTCACAGAAATAGGTTCCCTGTTTGTGTCAGGGCCATCATTCTTCCCAAAATTGATACGCCAATGTTGACAGGGCAAAAAGAGCAAAAGCTTGAATGAATCTGCTAGCTTTGCACCTCAGAATTTATAAGATTGGTTAGGAAAACTAACTACTTTTAAACTATTAATATTAAACTATACAGCTTATAACATTTTCAACTGTAAAAATATATACACTTTCTACCTGGTAACTTTTGTAAAAGTTACAAGCAAACTCATTTTAAAGATCAGCTGTCTTGCTTTTTTGGCCTAAGAATAGTTAGTATGTTTTTTTTTCTTTTGTGAATTATGAGAACACCACTTAGAGATCAAGTAGAGAGTTGTTCAGTTTAAGGAATGTTAACTAAATGCCTGGTTCATGCAAAATACGTCTTCTACATCTTCCAATTATTTTTAACAACCACCATGTGGAAAAGTACTGTAAATTGTTGCTATTGTTTGAAAATTCCTAGTATAATTATACAGGAAAATTTCAAAGCCAAATTTCTAAAGTCGCAGTCCCCCAAAATGATCTTTTCGTCTCTCATAACCAAACACTGAAATCTCCAACAGGACATGGTCCCATATACCTTACCAAATATTTATACCTTTTATGAAACCAAACAAAATCAACTGCACAGTCAGTAATGTATGAAAATAAAAGTTAGAAGACATATATACTTTGCGCTATTGGCTACATCTATGTGTCAACCACTCACTCTCTATCCTACCTCAATGTATAACATTTTTAACCAACATTAAATTTGGAAACACATATCCAAAAGGAATTATAATTTGGTACCCTAGTTGAAACATGATGTTTACAACATCATGTTGTTACTACAACTACCAGAAAAATGAAAATGTCTCAGCATTGAAATTAAGTCAGAATAGAATGCTTTTCATTGCAAATATTAAGAATACCAATTCTTAATGTTTAAACCACAATTATTATCTTTGCCCTAAAAATAAGTTATGTGTATTATTTGTAGTCATTAACATAATCAAAAAAGCTATCAATGTAAAAACAATTTCTATGAAAATCTTAAAGAAATTTTACTTCAAATAATGTATCAAATAAGGTGTATCATGTCCAGATTTATGTCATGACTTAACCCCTAGTATGAAGTAAGAAATAGTTACTAATTCTACTATAAATCACAATTTATAGATTAGGTTTTTTTTTTTAAAGCTGTTAGTATGTTAGCCTTTATGTCCTCATTATGTAAAGTTTTTATTTTGGCTGTAAAATATCACGCGAAAATTTAACAAGTTAAAATGCTGGGGAGCCTGGGTGGCCAAGTCGGTTAAACGTCCTACTTTGGCTCAGGTCATGATCTCACGGTCCATGGGTTCAAGCCCCATGTTGGGCTCTGTGCTGACAGCTCAGAGCCTGGAGCCTGCTTCAGATTCTGTGTCTCCCTCTCTCTCCGGCCCTACCCCACTCACACTCTGTCTCTCTCTCTCTCTCTCAAAAGTAAACAAAACATTAAAAACAATTTTTTTAAGTTAAAATGCTTTCACTTATTTGTAGGACTTAACTGCTTTAATCATAATATAGTATCTCACTCTAGGTCAGTTATAAACAACCAGAAGCATCCAGACCAAATAACCATCCACTAGATTCCAAATTATCTGTAATCAAATTTCAACACTGCTTTCATTTTGTAGATGAGAAAGAAGAGGCCCAGAGAGAGTCTGCCTAGACCCATTTCTGTTCGCTGTAATTTCATGCTGCTCTATTCATAAGACAAGATTTGACAGATAGAGGAGAATCAGTCAACTGGTTTTCCTGGTTGATTATGAGTTCTCAATGATAGCCTCAGAAATAATAAAGAAAGAAAGAAAGAAAGAAAGAAAGAAAGAGAGAGAGAGAGAGAGAGAAAGAAAGAAAAAGAAAGAAAGAAAGAAAGAAAGAAAGAAAGAACGAACAGGCAATAAATATCTAGTGTGGCTGGGGTGAATATTTTTCATACAAAATTTAAATTCTTAGCACAGTTGTTGCCAAAAAAGTAAATAAGTGAACCACAAATCACATTATTTTAGAGTGGCTCAAGGAGTACTGTTTGGAAAAAATGTTCTCATTTGCAACTAAAATAAAACCCTTTGTTATAAAATATAGTAATGTTAAGAGAAAGTGAAACAGTATTTTACCATTAAGTACCTTAGAAAAAGTTTACACAAGACCAAATAAACCAAATAAACAGAAAGTGTTTTAGTTCAAAAACAAAATTCATTCAAATGCACCATTACAACCATATCACACATAGTTATAGTAGGTGTTAACTTAATTTCTGAGATTTCAGCCAAAGAGTCTACTCAGAGATGGATATAATAAAATAATATTTAATCACACTGAAAACAGAATTTTCGAACCCAAACAGTACTGAACTTTCACAAACAACTGAAAATAAATGCAACTATAATCTTTTCATTAATGTGGAAACTGGCCCTCAAACAGAAAAGATTACTGACCACAAGTAAATCTGCCTTGGTGATAAGCTGAATTTAATTCTAACGCATGAATATGACATTTATTCTTCAATTTTTTGGCAACAAATGTGCCTCTCTCTCCATCCCTACCCCGCTCATGCTGTCTCTCTCTCAAAATAAATAAATATTAAAAAAAAATCTTTTTAAATGACATTTATAGGTAGATGGTAGGTGCATTAGAAACAAAACCATTTGTTCATTCACTCAATAATTTTTAAAAACGGAGTATCAAAACTTTGAAAACATTTTACATTTTAAGAGTCATAGTGACTTTAAAGGAAAGACATGTAAAAAGAATTTTAATAAAATAAAAATATTAAGTTACATGAACAAACAACTCCTGAAATTAGAAATGCGGAAAGATGTAGAACATAAAATTATTATGATGCCTTACAAAAATGAACTAAAGTCCATTAAACTATGCAATCTCCTCCCTGTTCTGTAAAAATGAGTAATATGTGAGCAATATTTGAGCATTAAAAGTGATCAAAACTGTTGAATTTATATATTAAAAAATTTAATGAGACAGCAACTTTCCATTACTTAAACAAAATATAACTTGATAATTACAAGTACTGTAAGTTACTCTATGCTAATTCCACAAAAATCATCAGGTCAAACTGGAAATATTGCATTATTTTTCTGGCTACAAATACAGATAAATAAACATAAGCATGAACTACCATCAGAAACCATTAATTCCTGCTAAATCCAAGAATCTGTATTATCTGGTAGAATTATAAATTTCTTTCCCTCTCTCATGTATTTAAAAAAGATTTTCAAAAATATCTGAGGCAATGTTATCAATAGTAGATATTATTTAAGTATTGTCATAGTATTTTTTTCTATGTGGTATTCACATTCAGAAGCCAAATCTAAATTTGGCATTCTTAACTTAATGGGGTTTGGAAGTAAAGTTCATGTAAAATAAACCTGAAAAAAATCCAAAAATAACAAAGATTAAAACCACTAGTAAATCTCTCATTCTGTAAATAAATAAATATTTAAATTGGGGGATTAAAATTACTCCTTGAAAATTCTGGTTTGGTTGTAAAACATAAAGACCATTTTGTCTGTATCTACAAATAAGTACAAATACTAAAGACATTTTTCTTGCTCTTCACCCGGAAATGCTTACAGCAAATACAGTAATTAAGAGTACTACCACTACACTCATATGGCTCCAAACAGAAGCAAATATCCAAGTATGGGGGGATTATGGGTTTTAGAATTATAAACATTCACAAATTATACAAAACATTATAAAACCAAAAGAAGAAAAATATTTCAGATGTTTTAAAACAGAAATAATAAACACTCAAATAAAAAATAAGCAGAAAATAATACCAATAGTAATCATGTAAAAAGACCACCAACAGGGAGAAAAAAAAAAAAAAAGCCATTATTGATCAAAATGGGCTACATTAAAGCTAGTTCCATGTGATGTAAAAAGTTTTTGTTTTTTTTTTTTCTATTCTCGGGTTATTAAGAAAACTCACTCCAGAAAACAAGCAAAGGTCATAATCAGAAAATTACAAAAAAAGATTTTTAATAAACATGAAGATATACTCTATCTCATTTGCAAATAAATGCAAGTTAAAATAACAGAATATTTAATATATTTCATATCAATAAAAGGCCAAAAAGATATTTTCCCCTATCAGGTTAAAAATTTTTAATGTTAACAATGATACAATGAGGACATGAAAAAAAATAACAATTATATACGTTATTATTGGTACAGCTTTTCTGGTAGACAATGTAGCAACATATATTGAAGTAAGAGTATATAAATCAGAATGTACACCCTATGATTTCAGTAATTGTAACTCTAAGAATTCATTAGCTAGTATCACTAACAGGAAATAATTTTAAATAAATCAGAAAACTACATAAACATAAATGTTCAGGGATAAAACACCATGCTTATGAAAGAGAAAATTAGGAAATAATAAATAAGATATTAATTATGGTTAATTCATGCATTAGAATATTATTCACTTGTTAAATATGAAATGGAAATATACACAAAAAAAGAAAACATTTGTTCAAACAAAACGTTGTACATGAATATTCACAACAGCATTATTTGTGAGAGAAAAAAAGTAGAAACAATCTAATGTTCCTTAACTAGATACGCTAAGTGTGTTATATCCATATAATGGATAGCCATAAAAGGATGAATGAACTACTCCTACACATTACAACATGCACGAACCTTGAAAACTTTATGCTAAGTGAAAGAAGCCAAACACAGAAGATCATATATTTTATGATTTCATTTACATGAAATATCCAGAATAACTAAATCCATAAAAACTGAAAGTAAATTAGTGGTTGCCAGGGAAGTAGGGTGGAGAGAAAAGAAGTAACCACTTAATGGGTATAGAATTTATTTTTAGGGTGATGAAAATGTTCTGGAACCACGCAGTAGTGGATACACTAAATCAGTATTTAGTATATACTGTGAATATACTATATGTGAATATACTAAAAATCAGTGAATTATACATTTTAAGATGGTTAAAATCATGAGTTTATGATATATTAATTTAATCTCACTTGAAACTACTAAAAACAAAATTAAATGGAAAATACCATATGGCCATGAAAAGATGCCTACAATACACTAAGGGTAAAATACAGATCATAGCAAAGGAAATACAAACATGTATACATGCATATGCAAATACATATGTAATATATGTAATAGGTATGCCAGCTGCAATTTATATCTGGAATTTCTGGAAGATTTTATTAATACTTCCTACAGCTTTAAATTTGAATATCTTGTCACTTTTAGGAGGAGTAGGGGGAAGAGGAAAGGCAAAAAATGATTGGTAGTCCAAGAAGATAAAAAATACATACAGAACAAGATTAAATTAAAAAGTCAACTCAAATAGTCTATATGGCAGTTATGGAATAAAATCCTAAAGTGAAGAAAGCAGCTTTTCAAAAGGCATCAGAAAAACAAGAAATAATCATGGCTACAAGTTTAATAGTAAATACAGTATAGGAATAGAATTTAATTGAAAAAGATACAGGAAGAATATAGAAATCTGAGTAACACTTAAATTTTGTCAGTTACTAATTGTTTCTATCACACTTGCTTTAGAAACTAAGGCTTTTTGTCTTTAGATTCTATGTGTTTACTTATTTACTACTGAAACTTAAGTGTACTGTATTATATAGAGGTTAATTTTATTTCCTATGCAATTTAAGACACTGAACCAAATATACTGTGCTACATACCATGTTTCAAGAATTACTTGAATATTATGATTTTCTGAGATACAAAATCTGCTGGAGCTTTCCTAAATTTCCAAGTGAATAACTTAAAAGGGTGTTTCTCAGAATGGCCTTGTCCATTGTCTAAAAGCCAAATTCTCCTAACCTTTAGGGCCACTTTCTTATCTCTTATATCATGTTTTGGCCTAAGTATATGGGTTTTTATTGGTGAGTTGCGTTCCTATGTTACTACAGAAACAATTCCAGTCTCATTTTGTGTGCAAGCCAAGAATCAAAAGTTGGAAGACCTTCAAAATGAACAAAGAAAATTCAAAAGCCACATGAACAGGTTTATATTTATCCATTGTTTCTAACAGTGTTTATATGATACTTCAAAAGGTGGCCTCATGGGGAGGTAACTATTTATCATCTAAGTCAGGAAGAGCTTTGAGGTTCAAGCCAGTGTTCCTGAGCAATGCTAAGTATCATAACAGTTCAACTGTATTGGAGAAATTCTAAAGCATCAAGTCACAGGTCTTCTAACTTATTTTAAGAATCTGAATCCAGACACTGTTAGGAGAAAAACGCAGAGATGATTATTCTTACATCAAGGACTCTTGTTTTCCAACAAATATTCACTGAGTGCCTACCATATCCCAGGCACTAGAGATAGGGGATACATCAATGAAAAAAACAGACAAAGATCTTAGCCCTGGTGAAGCTTACATTTTAGTGGAAGTAAAGACAGACAATACACAATAAACATAATAACTAAGTCACACAGTACATTAGAAATTAAGACTTAAAAAAGATAGTGCAGGAAAAACAGGTCAGGACTGCTTGGGGGTGAAAGGAAGGGAGGTGAATTCGAATCTAAAATATGGTGGAAGGGTTTAGGCCTCAAAGAGAAATTTTGAAATGGATAGGGGAGTTAACCATGCAGATGTGTAGGAGAAGTATTTTCTGTACACAGGGAGTAAACACTGTAAACCAAGTAAACACTGCACCAAGGCAGGAATGTGCCTGGTGGAGTCAAGAGAAAGCAAGAGACCGATGAGGCTTAGAACACAGTAATGTAAAAAGCAAAGAGGGGTCCACTGTACACAAGTACAACCAGAAAATAATATTCAGAATTGAGGCAAAATCTAAATTGAATGTGAGTCAGCAAGGCAGTGTTAATAAGTACAATTAGCAGATTAATTCACAGGAAATTTTTTATTGCTGAGTTTACCCACTGTATGGATATATGTAATAGTTGACTTAGCCATTCATCTCATGAAGGAAATTTGGGTTGTTTCCAATTTTAATGATTATGGATAAAGCTGCTGTAAACAGCTCTTGGTGTAAATATAAGTTTTCATTTCTCTTGAGTAAAGGAGGGTCTCATTATATTTGATCACTGTTTTCTTTAATAAATAGTATCTTACTAATTGATAGTCTGCAGTCCTCTATGATACTCAGAAGGTTTTTCATTCTAGTCACTTATATTCCATATAACCTTTACAAGATTCACTACTATATATCCCATCCCCATACCTTCTAGCTGAAGTTTAGACAACTGTTTCTGACCACTTTACTACTAAATTTCATATTTTTCTTAAACTGTCTAAACAGTTTAGTCTAGACTACAGTCTATAATCAAAGTCACAGATAACATCTTAAAGAATTAAACTTTAATTTTAATTTGAGCCACTTTTATACTTCTTTCCTGTATAAAGCCTTTCCTGACCTGTCCAAGCAGAATTAATTCATTATTCTTTTGTGCTACCTCATGCTCATTAATACTTCTATTATAACGCAGTGACACTACTATACACCTTTATTTGTTAATGTAACCTCCTTCTGCCCTCCAAGACAGAATAGAGTTTCATATGAAAGCATACCTTAATTAATCTCCCGAAACCCCAGCACAGGGCCTATACTGATTACTAAATAAGAGAGTGGGACAAACAGAATAGGTATGTGTATGTGAAAAAAATCAGGGGAAAAAGGCAAAGTGGGGGAAAAAAAAAAAGAGGAAAGTATAGGTGAAGTGCCCAATTTAAGACATATACTCCAGAAGAATAGGAAACTCATGCTATGATTCACTTTCAAAGGAGAGGAAAAATAAGAGTTACATTTAGCCAAGGAAAATGTGGAAAGGTGATGGTAAAGGAATGCTCTTTGGGGTTTCTTTTTTACCGTGTTGTATGACAAACCACCCAACTCCCTCAAGCAATTGGGGATCAAAGAGTAGGAATTTTAAAAATTATCAATGAAAAAGTGGTATCTTTCCTCATTTCAAAATATTTTAATGGGCAACACTAGAATTTGGATGAGTTATATTTTTTAATTTACAGTAAATATAATGTTGGTGTATAGTTCTATCATTTTTGAAAAATGCAAGGAGTAATGTAACCAAGACCCTAAGATATGTAACAGTTCCATCATCAAAGAACAAAACAAAACCAACAAACCATAAAACAACAACTCCTTCATGCTGGTGCTATATAATCAATACTGCCCCTCCTCCTACCCCCTTCCCCCCAACTCTAACCCATAATCCTATTCTCTGAAACTACAGTTCAGTCTTTTTGACAATGTCATATAAATGGAATCATACAGTATCTAACTTAGTCTTGCTTCTTTCATTTAACATAATGCATATGAGATTCATTCATGTTGCCGTGTGTAGAAAAGGGTTTTTTCCTTTTTATTGCTGACTTTGTCCATTGTATGGATACATATAATAGTTGGCTTATCCATAGATCTCATGAAGGATATTTGGGTTGTTTCCAATTCTAATGATTATGGATAAAGATGCTGTAAACAGCTCCTTGTGTAAATATAACTTTTAATTTCTCTTGAGTAAAGGAGTGGGATTTCTGGGAAACTGTTTTGCATTCCCACAAGTAACATCTGAAAATTTCCACACATCCTCATCAGAACTTCATACAGGTATGTTGTAGCACCTGCTTGTGGTTTTAATTACATTTCCAAAATGACTAATGAGGTCAAGCATCTTCTCATGTGATCACATGGCATGTGTGTATCATCTCAGGTGAAGTAGCCATTCAAATCTTTGGCCCATTTTTAAAGTGGGTTGGTTGTTTTCATATTATTACATATGTACAGTTCTCTGCATATTCTGGATCCAAGCCCTTTGTCAAATATGTGATTTGCAGCTATTTTATCCCAGCCCATGACTTATCTTATTCTCTTAACAATGTCTCCTGGAGGACAAAAATTTTAATTTTGATAAGGTTCACTTTATACTATTTTTTGGCTTTTATGGATTAAACTTCCATTGTTGTATCTAAAATACATTAGCCTAATTGAACATAACAAAGGTGTTCTATAGTTTTAATATTTTTGTACTTTTAAATTTAGTCTATGATCTATTTTGAAATAACTTTTGTATACAGTGTGAGGGATGGGTCAATGTTCATTTTTTGCATACAGGTATCCCAGTGTACCTGTTAAAAAAGATTACCATTTCACCAGTGAATTTGCCTTTTCATCTTTGCTAAAAGCCAATCAAGAATAGTTGTGTGGATCTACTTCTGGACTCTATTCCATTCTATCTCTCTACCTACCTACCTACCTATCTGAGCTTTCACTAATAACACACTGTTTTATGCAGTGTATCCTGACAGTAAGTCTTAGATAGTTTCAGTATACGACTTTGTTCTTCCTTTATGAAACTGTTTGGTCTAGTCTAGTTATTTGTGTGGCCATATACAGAATTAGTCTGGTATCTACAAAAAAGCCTGCTAAGAATCTGAGATTGAATTGAATCCATAGACTAATATCGAAAGAAGTGACATCTTAATGTTCAGTTTTAGAAGAATTATCTTGTCCAAAATGTCAGCAGTACTAAAGTGGAGAAACCTTGTTGCAGACTTCTATAGATGCCTACTGCAGACCAAACATTTGTGACCACCCATTGTCAAAACCTAATCCCCAGTGAGATGGTATTTGGTGGAGAAGCCTTTGGGAAGTAATTAGGTCAAACACCCTCATGAATGGCATTAAGGCCTTTATAAAACACACCACAGAAAGCTCCTTTGTTCCTTCTGCCATTTGAAGACAAAGCAAAAAGATGGTAGCTACAAACCAAGAAGCAGGCCCTCACCAGACATATCTGTCAGTGGCATGATCTTTAATTTACCAGCCTCCAGAAATGTGAGAAATACATTTCTGTTATTTATAACCACCCAGTCTATGGTGTTCTGTTATGGTAGACCAAACACAATGGTTTTTAAGGAAGTTCTCTTCTAATAAATACTTGATTGGTGAAGAGCTTTTATCGTAAATTAATGTTGAATCGTTGTCAAATTACCTATTGAGATGATTCTATGATTTTTATTCTTTAATCTGTTAATAAAATGAAATACGTTCATTGATTTTCAAATACTAAAACGACCTTTAAGTTCCGGCTTTGATTTGTTAATATTTTATCAAGGATTCTAGCGTCTATGTCCACAAAGAGTATCAGTGTATAGCTTCCTTTTCTTGTGTAATTTTTGTCTAGTGTTGTATCAGGCTAATGCTGACCTCATAAAATGAGTTGGTAAGTATTGTCTCTTCTTTTGGGGAAAAGAATGAGGAGGATTGCTATTATTTCTTTGTTAAACAGTTGGTCACAATCAACAGTGCAACTATTTAGGCCTTGAGTTTTCTTTGTTATAAGGTTTTTGGCTACTAATAGATATAATATTAGTTAGGTTATCTATTTATTTGTAAGTTTTGTTAGGTTTGTCTGTCAAGAAATCAGTCCATTTCATAGGAGTTGTCGAATTTACAGTCAGAATTGTTCACAGTATTCACTTATCTTTTGAATATAGAGTCTGCAGTAAGATGCCCTCTTTCACTCTGATACTGGTAATTTGTGTCTTCTCTTTTTCTTGGTCAGTCTAACCAGAGGTTTATGAATTCTATGAATGTTTTCAAACAGCTTTCATGTCATTGACTTTATCATTTTTATAGTTTTTTTTATTTCATTGATTTCTACTTCGTGTTTTTGTTTGCTTTTGGCTTAATCTTCTTCTTTTAGTTTCCTAAGGTAGTAGTTTAGATTATTGACTTTAGACCTTTCCTCTTTTCTAATACAATATTTTAATGCTTTAAGTATCTTTCTAAGCACAGTTTTAACCACATATCACAAATTTTGATATAATGCATATTAATTTTTCATTCAGTTCAAAATACTTTCTTTGTATTATTAAAGAATTTATTTTCTTTTAAGTTCACCCATTTCTCCTATCTTCCCATCCCTCACCTCTGGCAGAACCAATCTATCTATTAACTTTGTATTTTAAATTTATTTTTTTTTTAGACTCCACATATTAAGAAAGAGCATATGTTTTCTGTCTTTCTTGGACTTACTTCATTTAGTGTAATGCCCTTGAGGTCCATTACATGTTGTCAGAAATGGCAAGATTTCATTCTGTTTTTTTTTTTTTTTTAAGTCTGGATAATATTCCATGGTGTATATATATACCACATCTTCTTTATCTGTTCATCCTTTTATGGACACATAGGTTGTTTCCATATCGAGGCTACTATAAATAATACTGCAATGAACATGGGGGGCACAGATACCTTTCAAGTTAGTGTTTTGTTTTCTTCAGATAACAGAAAGCAGAATTGATGGATCATATAGTTCTATTTTTAATTTTTTGAGGTACCTCCATATTGTTTTCCATAGTGACTACACCAATTTACACCCCCACCGACAGTGCACAAGTGTTTCCTCTTCTCTGCGTCCTCACCAACACTTGTTACTGCTTGTCTTGGTAACAGACATTCTGACGGGTGTGAGGTGATTGTGGTTTTGATTTGCATTTCCTGATGAGGAGTAATGTTGAATATCTTTTCATGTATCTGTTGGCCATCTTTATGTCTTCTTTGAAAAATGTCTATTTAGATGTTCTGCCTAATTTTAAATCAGTATTTGTTTTTGCTATTGAGTTGTAGGAGTTCTTTATATATTTTAGATATTAACCCCTTACTAGATACATGTTTTGCATATATTTTCTCCCATTCAGTAAGTTGCTTTTTCACTTAGTTGCTAGTTTGCTTTGCAGAAACTTTTAGTTTGATGTAGTTCCCACTTGTTTATTTTTGTGTTGCTTTTGCATTTGGTCTCAGGTTTAAAAAATCACCACCAAGACTTATGCCAAGGCGCTTACAGCCTATGGGGTTTCTTCCAGGAGTTTCTACAGGTCTTGGATTTGTCTTTAATCCATTTGGAGTTATTGTATACAGTATAAGAAAGCGGTCCAGTTTCATTCTTTTCCTATGGCTATCCAATTTTATCTCAGAGGCTGTCCTTTCCCAATGTTTATTCTTGGCTCCTTTGTAATAAATTAATTGGCCATTTATATGGGGAGTTATTTCTGAGTTCTCCATTCTGTTCCACTGATCTATGGGACTGTTTTCATGACACCACCATGCTATATTAATAAAGCTTTGTAAGATAGCTTGAAATGAACATAGAATTTGTGTTTGCATTTATTTGTGTCTTTTTCAATTTCTTTCATTATTGTCTTATAGTTTTCAATATACAAGTCTTTCGCCTTGATAAAATTAATTCCTAGGTATTTTATTCTTTTTGATGCAACTGTACATGGGATTGTTATCTTTCTGATAGTTCATCACTAGTGTATAGAAATACAACATATTTTTTAAAAAATTGTTTTATTTATTTTGAGAGAGAGAAACCATGAGTGAGGGAGAGGCAGAGAGAGAGAGAATCCCAAGCAGGCTCTGCAACCATTAGCACAGAGCCCAATGTGGGGCTTGAATTCATGAACTGTAAGATCGTGACCTGAGCTGATATCAAGAGTTGGATGCTTAACCAACAGGGCCACCCCTCAGATATCTGTTATCCTGCAACTCGACTGAATTTGTTTATTAGTATCCTGCAACTTGACTGAATTTGTTTATTACTTCTAACAGTTTTTTAATGGAGCCCTTAGAGTTTTCTATAAAGTCCTGTCATCTACAAATATTGACAGTTTTATTTCTTCCTTTCTAATATGGATGCTTTTTATTTCCTGTTCTTGCCTAATTGCTCTGATTAGGACTTCCAATACAATATTGAATAAAAGTGTTAAGAATGAGCATCCTTGTCTTGTTCCTTAATTTAGAGGAAAAGCTTTCAGCTTTTCACTGCTTCATGTGGGGTTAACTATGGGCTTGTCATATATGGCCTTTAATATGTTGAAGTGTGTTCCCTCCTATATCTACTTTGTTGAGAATTTTTATCATAAATGGATGTTGAATTTTCTCAAATGCTTCTGTGAGGTAATCATGATTTTTATTCTTCATGTTGTTAATGCAGTGTATCATACTGATTCACTTGCACAAAGCTGATGTTGTATCAGCTCTGTATCCCTGGAATAAATCCTACGTGATCATGGTGTAGAATACTTTTAATGTGCTATTGAATTCAGTTTGCTAATATTTTGTTAAGGATTTGTGCATCTGTGTTCATGAGGGATACTAGCCTTTAATTTTTTTCTTGTGATATGTTTTCTTCTATGATGCATTTTCATTTTCCATTCAATTTAAAATACTTTGTAATTTTCCTTGAGACTTCTTCTTTGACCCATGAGTTATTGACAAGTGTTTTTTTTTTTTAATTTTCAAATTTTGGTGATTTTTCAGATTCTCCTGTTTTTAATTTCTAGATTATTTATAATCAGAGAACATACTTTATATGATTTCAATTCTTTAAAAAAATTTAAAGGTTTGCGTAATGGCTCAGAATCAGATCTTTCTGAATACTCTATTTGCCTTTGAAAAACACACATATTCTGCAGTTGTTGGATGAGCTTTTTATAAATGTCAGTTAAGTCAGTTGGTTGATAATATTGTTCAGGTCTTTTTTGTCCTTACTGATTTTAGGTCTACTTGATCTATATTAGAAAAGGATTACTGAAGTTGCAATGTATAATTGTGGATTATTCTATTTTCTAGTTCTCTAGTCAGTTCTAACAGCTTTTGCTTTTTGAAGCTCTGTTGTTTAGGATTTATCTTCTTGGCAAATTGACTCTCTTTTTACTATGTAAATGTCCACCTTCAATCCCACCAATTTTCCTTATTCTGAAATCTATTTTTCCTTATGTTAATATAGTCAACTCCAACCTTCTTTCAATTAGTTTCTGCACGCAATATCTTTTTCTTTTACTTTTAAGTATCTTTGTCACTATATTTAAAGTAGGTTTCTTTATATATTGAGTCTTTTTTTTTTTAATGTTTATTTTTGAGATAAAGAGAGACAGAGTGTGAACAGAGGAGGGGCAAAGAGAGAGGGAGACAGATTCTGAAGCAGGTTCCAGGCTCTGAGCTGTCAGCACAGAGTCCAACATGGGGCTCAAACTCACAAACTGCAAGATCATGACCTGAGCCAAAGTCAAACACTTAGACTGAGCCACCCAGGTGCCCTATGAGTCTGTTTTTTTTTTTTTTTTAACTCTGTCTCTTTTAATTGGTGCATCATTTATATTTAAAGCAATTTATATTTTATATAATGTATATTTAATGCATTTAGTAATATGGTTGGATTTAGGTTTACCATTTTATTTTCTGTTTACTCCTTCATTTTTTCTGACCTTCTTTCAGCTCATTTGAGTATTTTTAATCTCAATTTTAATCTATTTTAATCTATTTACTGGCTCTTGGGGTAAGTCTCTTGGTATTTGTTGCTTTAGCAGTTGTTGCTAAAGCAGTTGTTGCTTTAGCGCTTACAATATAATATCTCATCTATAACAGTCTAGAGTTTTTAATTTACTATTTGAAGTAAAATAGATGACCACATTGGTCCCTTTACTTTCCATTACTTGTTTTAAGTGTCCCTTATACATGAAAAGATAAATGTTAGTAATTTTCACTTACAATAGTCATGTTTTTAAAATATTCAGAAGAAAAAATATCTGCTATGTAACTTAGATATTCACCATTTCTATTGTTCTTTCTTCATTCATGAATTCCAAGTTTCCCTCTGGTATCATCTCCCTTTATGAAGGGAAGAGCTTTCATTAGCATTTCTTTCAGATCAGGGGTACTAGTAACAATTCTAGTTTTCCTTCATTGGAGTATTTGCTTTGCCTTCATTCTGTTAACCTATGTTTCCACCAGAGATAGAATTCTGAGTTTTCAGTTTTTTTCTTTTAAAACTTTAAAAGATATTGTTCCACTGCTTTCTGCTCTCTTTTGCTACTGTCCAACAGGTTTCAGAAGCTCTGTTCTTCAGGATGGGTAATTTCTACTGATCTAATTTCAAATTCATAAACACCTCTATTATCTCCATTTTGCTATAAAGACCCACATATTCAATGTTTTATTTCAGATATTGTACTTTTTTGTTCAGATATTGTACTCCATTTGTTCATTTTGGAGTTTTGTATTTCTCAATTCAGAACTTCTATTTTTCTACTCATTTCAATAACGTTTACATGGGGAAGCCAAGTAAGATGGGAGAGGAGTATGGCGACCCTAAGCTTGCCTCCTACCCCACACAGCTAGATAAATATCAAATCATTCTGAACACCCAAGAAATCGATCAGAAGTCTTATAGAACAAAGTTGCACATCTACAAACAGAAAAAAAAAAGACCTGGGGAAGGTAGGAACTGCAGAGAGTTGATTTGGGAGAAAAGAGTCAGAGTAGCTGCAGTGGGGAGATATCTCTGATCATGGAGACATAGGCTAAGAGTGAAGAAAAAAAAAGAGTGAAAATAGCACAGAGGAGTGCTCAAGAAAACTATTCCCCAAAATGATTCACAGGTAAAAGCAGAAAATTTCAATGCCACCAGTTTTTATAAATAGCAGAGTACAGAGTCTGAAGTTTCACAGGTTAGTGCCTGGCAATGCTTTGACGAGGAAGCACGGCAGAGCCCCAGGAGTAGGCAACAAGTATGAGGACCTCCTGGGTCACCAGGGGAGAAACAGTTCCCCTGCATTTGGTAGAGGTGACAAGGCCTCTCCACAGGCCAAAGACCAGGCAGGAGCCATAGGTCTTCCCAGTTCAACAATACAAGAACAAAGACACGAAGTAAGGGCAGCAAACCCTGGCAACAGCGGTGTGTTGCGATTTACCATAAACTCCAAACTGCTGTGGCTGCACAGTCATCCAGCTGGTTTCTAGGACAAGGATGTATTGACCAGAGTGCAGCAAGATGCTCCCCCAAAGGACCAGCACAGGTCCCAGCCACAAGGGTCTCTAAAGTATGGGGTTTTGAAACACAGCCTGGCCGGAAATAAAACCCACAAGGGTGGCATGGCCTGGCAAGTCAGGGATCTGACAAAATCTGGGGACAAAGGAGGGATTACTGATTGCACATCCATGAGGCTGTGAACTTCCCGCTCCAGAGACTAGACAGCAGGGTGAAGCCATTTTCACCTCTAGCTCACCAGCACAGATCAACCTCAGTAAGTTAAATAGTGCCATCAAGTGGAAAACAGAGCCATTACACCAAGTTCCACCCCTGTGCCTCTCCATTAGGGCAAGTCGGCCTGAGAATCAAAACAGCAGCCCCCCACCCTACACCCAGAAAACCAGCATAAACCCCTTCCATGCACTAAGTCTAGTGATCATAGAGTGCTGCAAAGCTTCAGCATTAGGGGAAACAGGATCTAGCTTCCTTAGTTTTTTTTGTGGTTTGTGTGTTTTTTTGTTTTTGTTTTTTCTTGGATACAGAAAGAGCAAATTTTTAATTTTATTTAATTTTTTACTTTTTATCTTTTTTGTCCTTTTTTGTTTTCTATCAAGTTTCTCTTAACAATCAGACCAAAACACACCTATGATCTAGCTTCCTTTATTATTTTAAATTTTTTTTAATTTTAATTTAGTTTTGTTATTACTTTTTCCCTTCAAAATGACAACACAGAGAAATTCACCCCAAAAGAAGGAGCAGGAAGTAGAACTCACAGCCAGGGATTTAATCAATGCAATATAAGATGTCTGAACTAGAACTTATAAAAAGTCTAGCTGGGCTTGAAAAAACCATAGAAGACTCTAGAGAATCCCTTATTGCAGAAATAAAAGAGCTAAAATCTAGTCAGGCCAAAATTAAAATGCTATAACCAAGATGTAACCTCAATAGATGCCGTAACAGCAAGGATGGATGAAGTGGAGGAATGAATTAGTGATACAGCAGATAAAATTATGGAAAATAATGAAGCTGAAAAGAAGAGGGAAACAAAGGTGATGGATCATGAAGGTAGATGTAGGGAACTCAGCAACTCATTAAAATGTAGTGACATTCATATCATAAGAGTTCCAGAAGATAAAAAGAGGGAAAAGTGGGCAGAAGTTTTATGTGAGCAAATTATAGCTGAAAACTTCCCTAATCTGGGGAAGAATGCAGACATCAAAACCCAAGAAGCACAAAAACTCCCATTAAATTTAACAAAAGCCGTCCACTGTCAAGCCATATCATGGTCAAATTCACAAAATACTCAGACAAGGAAAGAATTCCCTTGAAAGCAGCAAGGGAATTAAAAGTCCTTAAACTAGGGAAGACAGATCAGATCCATGGCAGATCTGTCCACAGAAAGTTGGCCTGCCAGAAAGGAATTAAAGAATATATTTGAGGGGTGCCTGGGTGGCTCAGTCGGTTGAGCGTCCGACTTCAGCTCAGGTCAAAATATCACAGTCCGTGAGTTCGAGCCCCGCATCGGGCTCTGGGCTGATGGCTCAGAGCCTGGAGCCTGCTTCCGATTCTGTGTCTCCCTCTCTCTCTGCCCCTCCCCCGTTCATGCTCTGTCTCTCTCTGTCTCAAAAATAAATAAACGTTAAAAAAAATTAAAAAAAAAAAAAGAATATATTTGAAGTGCTGAATCAGAAAAATATGCAGCCAAGAATTCTTTATCCAGCTAGGCTGTCATTCAGAATAAAAGGAGAGATAAAGAGTTTCCCAGACCAACAAAAACTAAAGGAGTTCATGACCACTAAACCAGCCGTGCAAGAAATATGAAGGGGGATGGGGCGCCTGGGTGGCTTGGTCGGTTAAGCATCCGACTTCGGCTCAGGTCATGATCTCACGGTCTGTGAGTTTGAGCCCGTGTCGGGCTCTGTGCTGACAGCTCGGAGCCTGGAGCCTGTTTCAGATTCTGTGTCTCCCTCTCTCTCTGCCCCTCCCCTGTTCATGCTCTGTCTCTCTCTGTCTCAAAAATAAATAAACGTTAAAAAAAAATTAAAAAAAAAAAGAAGTATGAAGGGGGATTCTTTGAGGTGGGGGGGGAAGGGGACAAAAAATAGCAAAAACTATAAAGGAACAGAGAACATCACCAGAAACACAAACTTAACAGATAACACAATGGCACTAAGGTCTTATCTTTCAATAATCAGCCTGAATGCAACTAGACTAAATGCTCCAATCAAAAGACAGATGCTATCAGAATGAATAATAATAAAAAAAGATCCATCTATATGCTGCTTACAGAAGACTCATTTAAAAAAAATTTTTTTAATGTTTATTTTTGAGACAGAGAGAGACAGAGTGCGAGTGGGGGAGGGGCAGAGAGAGAGGGAGACACAGAATCCAAAACAGGCTCCAGGCTCTGAGCTGTCAGCACAGAGCCTGATGCGGGGCTCGAACCCACAAACCATGAGATCATGACCTGAGCCGAAGTCGGATGCTTAACCAACTGAGCCACCGAGGCGCCCCTACAGAAGACTCATTTTAGACCTAAAGACATCAACAGATTGAAAGTGAAGGGATGGAGAACCATCTATAATGGATGCAAAAGAAAAAAAGCCAGAGTAGTTATATCAGACAAATTAGATTTTAAACCGAAGACTGTAACAAGAGATGAAGAAGGGCATTATATCATAATTAAGGAATGTATCCATCAAGAAGATCTAACAATTATAAATATTTATGCCCCCAACTTGAAACACCCAAATATATAAATCAATTACTAACAAACACAAAGAAACTCATTGATAATAATACGATAATAGTAGGAGACTTTAACACCCCCACTCACACTAATGGACAGATCATCTAAGGAGAAAATCAACAAGGAAACAATGGTCTTGAATGACACACTGGACCAGATGGACTTAACAAATATATTCATAACATTCCACTCTAAAGTAGCAGAATACGCATTTTTGCAAGTATGCATGTGATATTCTCCAGAATAGATTACATACTGGGTCATGTACCAGCCCTGAGGTACAAACACAATGAGATCATACTATGCATATTTTCAGAACACAGTGCTATAAAACTTGAAGTCAACCACAAGAAAAAATTTGCAAACACCACAAATACATGCAAGTCAAAGAACATCTCACTAGGGGCGCCTGGGTGGCGCAGTCGGTTAAGCGTCCGACTTCAGCCAGGTCACGATCTCGCGGTCCGTGAGTTCGAGCCCCGCGTCAGGCTCTGGGCTGATGGCTCGGAGCCTGGAGCCTGTTTCCGATTCTGTGTCTCCCTCTCTCTCTGACCCTCCCCCGTTCATGCTCTGTCTCTCTCTGTCCCAAAAATAAAAAATAAAAAACGTTGAAAAAAAAAAATTAAAAAAAAAAAAAAAAAAAAAAAGAACATCTCACTAAAGAATGAATGAGTTAACAAGACATTAAAGAATTTAAAAAGTACATGGAAGCAAATGAAAATAAAAACATGACAGTCCAAAACCTTTGGATATCCAAACCTCGATAGTCCAAAGGCAGCCTTAAGTGGGAAGTATATTGCAAAACAGATCTACCTCAAGAGGCAAGGAAGGTCTCAAATACACAACCTAACTACATATCAAAAAGCTAGAAAAGGAACAGTGGAAAAATAACAACAACAACAACAACAACAACAACAAGTCAGTGGAAGAAGGGAAATAAAGACTAGAGCAAAGATAAACGATATAGAAAGAAACAAACTAGTAGCAGAGATCAACAAAACTAAGAGCTGGTCTTTCAAAACCATTAATAAAATTGATAAACCTCTAGCCAGACTTATCAAAAAGAAGAGAGAAAGGACCCAAATAAACTCACAAATGAAAGGGGAGATATCACAACCAACAACCCAGGAATACAATTTTAAGAGAACGTTATGAAAAATTATATGTCAACAAACTGAGCAATCTAGAAAAGATGGATAAATTCTTAGAAACATGCAAATTACCAAACTGAAATAGGAATAGAAAATTTGAACAGACCCATAATCACCAAAGAAATGGAAACAGTAATCAAAAATCTCCCAGGGGTACCTGGGTGGCTCAGTTGGTTCAATGTCTGACTTGGCTCAGGACATGATCCCATGATTTGTGGGTTCTAGCCCTGCATCAGGCTCTGTGCTGACACCTCAGAGCCTGGAACCTGCTTTGGATTCTGTCTCTATCTCTCTCTGACCCTCCCCACTCATGCTCTTTCTCTCAAAAATAAATATTAAAAAAAAATTTTTTTAAATCTCCCAACAAATCAACATCCAGGGCCAGATGGCTTCCCAGTGGGAATTCTACCAGATATATAAAAGAAGAGTTAGTATCTTTCCTTCTGAAACTGTTCCAAACAATAGAAATGGAAGGAAAACTTCCAAATTCATTCTACAAGGCCAGCATCACCCTTATTCCAAAACCAGACAAAGACCCCATTAAAAAGGAATATTTCATGATGAACATCTCTGATGAACATGGATACAAAAAATTCTCAAGATACTAGCAAATCAAATCCAACAATACACTTAAAGAATTATTCACCACAATTGAGATTTATTCCTTGGATACAGGTATGGTTCAATATTTGCAAAGCAATCAATGTGATACACCACATTAATAAAAACCCTATGAGAAAGAACCACAGCTAGTATCATCCTCAATGGGAAAAACTGAGAGCTTTTCCCCTACAGTCAGGAACAAGACAAGGATGCCACTCTAACCATTACTATTTAACATAGTAGTGGAAGTATTAGCCTCAGCAATCAGACAACAAAAAGAAATAAAAGGCATCCAAATTGGCAAGGAAGAAGTCAAACTTTCCCTGTTTGTAGATAATATAATACTCCATGTACAAAACCCAAAAGACTCGACCAAAAAATTGCTAGAACTAATACATGAATTCAACAAAGTCACAGGATATAAAATCAATGTACAGAAATCTATTGCATTTCTATACACCAAAAACAAAGCAGCAGAAAAATAAATGAAAAAATCAATCCCATTTGCAACCTCACCAAAAACAAAAATATATCTAGGAATAAACCTAAACAAAGAGGTAGAAGATCTGTATTCTGAAAACTATAGGAACACTTACGAAAGAAACTGAAGAAGACACAAAGAAA
Source organism: Panthera uncia (assembly GCF_023721935.1). Classification (NCBI taxonomy): domain Eukaryota; kingdom Metazoa; phylum Chordata; class Mammalia; order Carnivora; family Felidae; genus Panthera; species Panthera uncia. The sequence continues at coordinate 87,704,899 of NC_064816.1, read as the reverse complement.
TTGAAAAGCATTCTCTACTCCTGGATTGGAAGAACAAACATTGTTAAAATGTCTATACTGCCCAAAGCAATCTACACATTTAATGCAATCCTGAACAAAATACCACCCAGCCTTTTTAACAGAGCTAGAAAAAACAATCCTAAAATTTGTATGGAACTACAATAGACCCTAAATAGCCAAAGCAAACCTGAAAAAAAAACTGGAGGCATAACAATTACAAATTTTAAGCTATATTATAAAGTTATAGTCATCAAGACAATATGGTACTGACACAGAAATGGACACATAGATCAAAGGAACAGAACTTACTAAACTCAATACCCGAGATGCCCGGGTGGCTCAGTCAGTTAAATGACCGACTTCGGCTCAGGTCATGATCTCACGGCTCATGAGTTCAAGCCCCATGTTGGGCTCTGTGCTGACAGCTCAGAGCCTGGAGCCTGCTTCAGATTCTGTGTCTCTCTCTCTCTCTGTCCTTCCTCCAATCACATTGTCTCTCTCTGTCTCTCAAAAAAGGAATAAATGTAAAAAAATAAAAATAAAAATAAACTCAATACCCAAGAAATAATCGTTAAATATATATATATACATACATACATACACACACTATATATAAACACACACACACATACACACACACACACACACACACACACACAACGGAGTATCACTCAGCCATCAAAAAGAATGATATCTTGCCATTTTCAACGATGTGGACGGAAAAACGAGGCTTTTATTATGCTAATAAAATATTATGCTAATCAAAATAAGTCAGTCACAGAAAGATGAATACCATATGATTTCATTCCTATGTGGAATGTAAGAAACAAAACAGATGAACATATGGGGGGGGAATAAGGAGAGAGATGGAAAAAAACCATCAGAACCTCTTAAAGATAGGTAACCAACTGAGGGTTGATGGAGGGAGGTGGGGGGGGATGAACTAGATGGATGATGGGTCTTGTTGAGGGAGCACCTAGATGGCTCAGTTGGTTAAATGTCTGACTCTTGATTTTGGTTCAGTTCATGATCTCACAGTTCGTGAGATGGAGCCCCACGTTGGGCTCTGCACTCACAGTGTAGATCCTGCTTGGGATTCTCTCTTCTCTCTCTGCCCCTCCCAGGCTCTCTCTCTCTCTCAAAATAAATAAATTTTTTTTAAAAAAAGAAAGGTACTTATTATGATGAGCACTGGGTGTTGTAAGTGGTGAATCACTGAATTCTACTTCCGGAAACCAATATTGTACCATGTTAACTAATAGAATTTAAGTAAAAATTTGAAAAAGAAAAGAAAAAAGGGTATTTACATCCCAGAGCATGGTTCTAATGGCTGCTATAGTATCTTTGATAATTAGCCTCAGTATTAGCATCTTTGTCTTTTCTTTTTAGAACTGGTCATATTTTCCTGATTCTTCTTATGTGAAGCAATTTTGGGTTTTATAGTAGGTGCTTATCTTTAAATTCTGTATTCTGTTAAAATCCTCGGAAGTATGTTGATTTTTGTTTTGCTCTGTTTTGGTAGGCAATCAACCTGGTTAAATCCAGATAGCCAAGTTCTTTCTTGTCTTATATGTGCAGAAGTTCCAACATAAGTTCAGTTTGCAAAGCCTTTGCTATGGTTCTTTGCACCTTACCCATATATATGCCACTCTAGGACTTAGTGTCCTAGCTCAGTCCTCAGAATCTTGGGTATGAAGCCAGGACTCATGCTCATTATTAGCATGTAGAATCAGAGCATTATTCTTTCCAGCTCTCTCTTCCCTGATACAATCTTTGGTTCCCAGGTCTCTTTTTTATTAATTACTCTTCCATTTTATCAGAAATTTTTTAACTTCCCACACTGTCAAAAAGATATGGGCAACTTTAAGCTACATTTGGGGGAAAAGAAGGAAAAAGAGAAAAAAATGGGAAGACTCCAACACTCCCTGACTCACAAAGGCTATCTTTCCTTATCCTCTTACCAGAAAGAGGTTACTGTTGAGAGTTTTTGCTGTCTGCATCCACAAGTGCAATTAAGAACTGAGGCCCCCACAGGTTAAAGCTGAGGATATAATAAGAGGAAAAAATACACAGGATACTAACTCCTGTAATAGTTCCTCTTCAAATTTTGGTATCTCTTCCCAGTCTGGATGCTACTGTTTATTTTTCATAGTATACAACTAGTTGTTTTCTGTATTCTGCCTAGTTTTTAGATTCAATCAGGAGGAGAAAGATAAGGTCTGAGTCACATCCCCCCAAAGCCATATGCTCAAGTCCTAACTCCCACTGTGACTACATAGGTAATTAATGTTAAATGAAGTCAGAAGGGTGGGGTCCTAATCTGATAAAATTAGTGTCCTTGAGAGCAACGATCTCAGAAAGCACTCTTTCTCTCTGCCATGTGAGGACAAGGCAAGAAGGTGACCAGCTTCACGCCAGGAAAAAAGTTCTTTCCATAATCACAATTAGCCAGTACCTTGGTTTTGGTCTTCCTAGCATCCAGAAATGTAAAAGACAAATTTCTGTTGTTTAAGCTATCCAGTCTGTAGCATTATGTTATAGCAGCCTGAGCAGACTAAAACAGTTAGGATAGTAGTGGATTTACTCCATCTTGAATAACATTTTAGGTTCAGTTAGGTTTTTTAATTATAATATTGGAAGGCTATAATATGGTAAAGTGTACAGTGTAGTAAAAGACATGATAAACAGAACCCATGCTGCCTGAAAAAAAGGATACAGTAGAAAAATAAGGGAAGTTTTCTTAGGAAATTTGCCAGGGTTAAGAAAAATGAGTTCAGAATGCAATAATAACAGCAGAGGAAAGAGAAAAACCATCTGAAAGAAAAGCTTATTAAGAACCAGCTAGAAAGAAAGGAATAAAAAGGAAACAGAAGAATGCAGCAGACTGGAAAACAAAATTATTATTCAAATAAAAGCTTCAATGGATAATAACCAGGAGTATACTTCATGCTCAAGTAGAAAAGAACCTTGTATCCAAAGGAACAAAAAAGTAATTAAAACCCCAGGCTAGAGGATAGAAATAGGTAAATTTATATAAAGATAGGAACATGGGAAAAGGGGGTGTCCTAACTTTAAAATATATATAATTCATTATATATGGTATTGCATAAACATTAACGTATATGATGACTACATATTACAGTGCATATAACATATACTATGCAAATATATATACATATATCTGAATACTTTTTAATGGAAAATATTTTTAACCACATGACAGTAGAGACTATCTAAAATAAACTAATAAATACTTAAAATTACAGCCATAGTTGTTTTACCTCAACGTTACATACTTTGCCCATTAAGTTTATTCACTCAAACTATTCACAACAAAAGGCAAGGATAACTTTCAAAGAAGAAAAGAAGAGGAAGTTTCAGAGCTCTCTTTAGATATAGCAATAATTTGTCTATGGAGTGGTAAACATGGAATTTTAAGAACACCTTCCTGATACCCAACACAAAACAGTAGGAAAATTGAAAATGCTGGATAATATATAACAAACACACTTTAAAATACAGTTACCACATGAAACAAATCATCAAAATCCTTAAGAAGCCAAAAATAAGTAAACAGAAAATGAGGAAATCTATAAAAACCCTAAAACTGAATACACCAAAATAGACTCAAAATATAAAAAACAAAATTAGACATATCTGTAAGAGTAACTTGGTAAATCCATCAAAATAATAAGTTTCAAATTTTAAGCTATTAATAGATATAAAAAAATGTAACATTTGAGAAACATAATCAATTATAAAATAAACATTATTCTCAAGATGAAACATTAAAGCCAACCATAGGCTAGGCCTTTAAGCAAATCTTAAAAATTTCAAAACATCTGCCCTACAGATCAAATTCTTTGACCACAATTTAATTAATACAAAAGTAAAAATAAAAAGGAAAAATTCTTATTTTCAGTAACCCTAAGAATTAACTTTTAAACAACACATAAGCCAAAATAAAGAATGAAAATTAGAAGTTACCTAAAAATGAGTATTAATAAAAATATTATATATCCCAACTTGTACATGTAACCAAAGCAGTACTTGGAGAGAAGTTTGAAAATTAATCTGCTAGGAACCCAACATAACAAATAGACTCAAAGAAAATTTAATAGAGGAAATAATGATGTCATTAGCATACATAAATGAACAAAAAAGCCATAAGTTAATTACTTGAAGACTAATAAAATTAACAAATCTCTGGCAATACTGCTTATGAAAAAAAGAAAAAGAATAATATTAGGGATGAAAAGGGGACCAACTAGCTGACAACTGCATGGAAAGTAACAACAGTGAAATTTTTGTTTCTTAACAGCAATCTGAATGAAACATGTCATATCCTCCAGAAAAGGGGGTGGATGGCTCATACATAAGTATAGGTAGGGACTAAGTTTAAAAAAAAAAACAGAATTTCAGCTTTTAAAAAAAGCTATAAAGACGAACATGTGCTTTAAGCTTTAAGTTTTTAGATCTCTTCAGTGAGCTTTAACTTTTTAAAACCATTTAGATAAATTTATCTATTTTTTTAAGTTTGTTTTTTTGTTGTTTTTGCTTTTTTTTTGAGAGAGAGAGAGACAGAGCATAAGCCTGGAAGGGTCACAGAGAGAGGGAGACACAGAATCAGAAGCAAGCTCCAGGCTCCAAGCTGTCAGCACAGAGCCTGACATGGTACTCAAAGCCATGGACCATAAGATCATGACCTGAGCTGAAGTCAGACACTTAACTGACTGAGCCACCCAGGCACCCCTAAATTTACCTATTTTAAATGTGTCACACTGAAAGGAAAAACAGAAACTGAATAGGGATTAAACAATTAAGAGGGTACAGAAAAGAAGAAACTGATAAGTGTAAAAGAGAATACAGAAGAGAAGTCAACAACCTAAGGAGACCTGTAAGCATGCACATTCCCCACCTAACCCAGAGTTTTTACTGGCAGATTCTTTCTAACAGTCAATTCCAAGCTTATGGAAAATTCTTCCAAGGAATAAAAAAGATAAAACACTTTTGATTCATTTAGTGAGGCTAATATAATCTTCATAACAAAAACCAAAACAAGTATAAAACAGAAATTACATAGAACCAAAACTCCTAAAATACTAGCAAACTAAATTCTAAATCTGGCCAAGTATATGAAAACAATACATGAGGCTCAAATTGGATTTGTCCCAAGAATATATGGATTTAACATTAGGAACACTACTGATGTAATTCTTCACATTAAAAAATTAAATAAGAATTCTGGTACCAGACAGGACAAAGTAGATGCACTTTCCTCTTGCCAAATATAACTAAAAACACTAGACATTACATATAAAACAAAAAGACTCTGAAGAGAGAGAATAAAAGGAACCCGGGCTAGAGATCTTAGAAGCCAAGAAATAACACAGCAGGTAAATTTCCTTGCCCCATACATCCCAGACTCTGTGCTGGACAAATCAGCAACCTGAAATAGGCTGACCTTCTCCTCTTGGGTTTTCTCAATTAAGTTTAATGGTGGAAACAAAAGTTCTAACACTGTCTAATGTGGTTCTAATCTATTGTAGGGGAAATATTTAAAGCATTTATATGTATTTCTTTTTTTTAATTTTAATTCCAGTATAGTTAACATACAGTGTTGTGTTAGTTTCAGGTGTACAATATAGTGATTCAACAATTCTGTACATTACTCAGTGCTCATCATAAGTGTACTCTTAAACCCCTTCACCTATTTCACCTATCCCCCTACCTTCCTCCCCTTTGGTAACCATCATTTGTTCTCCATAGACAGGTAAGAGTCTATTTCTTGGTTTGTCTCTTTTTTCCCACTGTTCATTTGTTTTCTTTGTTGAATTCCACAAGTGAAATCATATAGTATTTGTCTTTCTCTACTGTAGCATCATACTCTTTAGCTCCATCCGTGTTGTTGCAAATGGTAAATTTTAATTCTTTTTTTATGGCTAATGTCCAGTGTGTGTGTTTGTGTGTGTGTGTGTGTGTGTGTGTGTATCACATCTTTTTTATCCATTCATCTACCGATGGACATTTGGGCTGCTTCCATAATTTGGCTATTGTAAATAATGCTGCAATAAACATAGGGGTACATATATCCTTTTAAGTTAGTGTTTTTGTATTCTTTGGGTGAATACACAGTAGCGTGATTACTGGATTGAAGGTTAGTTCTATTTTTAACTTTTTAAAGCAATTATACTATAAATGGGGGGGGGGGTAAAGGGAAATAAAGGCATAGTTTTTAAATTTAAGACCAGAAAACAATGATACTTCTGATTGTGATTAAATTTTGTATATACAACCTAATACCTGGAGCAACCACTAAAAAATCTGTGCCAAAAGATGCACTCAAAAACAATACAGACAGATAAAAATGGAATTCAAAAAAACACTCAAGTAATCCACAGGAAGACAAGAAAAAGAAAAATAAAAAAAATAAGGAAAACATTAAAAACAGGAAATTATTGTATTTTCTTCCTTATCATCTCATTTCTGCCTCAAGGTAGTTCTTTAGCCAGTCTATTGGTGACAAATTGCTTAGTTCTCCTTGTTTTGAGAATGACTAGATTTCCCCTTCAAAACTGAAAAATAATTCTGCTATAGGAGTCTGTGTTGACATTTTTCTCTTAGCACTTAAAAGAAGTGCTTCCATGGTTTCTGATAAGAGATCTGCCATAATTCAAACAGTTTTTCCTTTACAAACAGGGTGTCATTTTTCTCTGGCTACTTTCAACATTTTTTCCTTGTCTTTATTTCTCAAAAGTTTAATTATAATGTGTCTTGTCATGAATTTCTTTGGATTTACTCTGTGATTCACTTAGTTTCTCAAATCTGTACGCCTATGTCTCTTGCTAAATTTGGGAAATTTTCAGCCATTATTTTTTCAGCACCTTTTCAGTACATTCCTTTCTCCTCTCACTCAGACCCTTTGATGAAAAGATTTAGATCTTTTATTATAGTCCTACAAGTCCCTGTGGCTCTGTTCATTTTTTAAGTCCACTTTCTAATTTTAGATTATTTTTAGTCTTTGTTATTTAGATTAAAATTTTTCTATCGTTCTCTCTTCTAGTTCACTGATTTTTTCCTCTGTCCCCTGCATCTTCTTGTTGAGCCTATCCATTCAGCTTTTCATTTTGGTTTTGTACTTTTTGTACCGAAATTTCTATTCAGTTGTTTTTATATCTTCTATTTCTTTGTTGATGTTGTCTACTTTTTCATTTGTTTCAAGCATGTTTCTAACTGCTCACTGAAGTATTTTTATCATGATCAACTTAAGATCTTTGTCACTAACTTAATATCTCTGTCATCTCAGTGTTCACATCCACTAGTTGTCTTCTGTCATTCAATTTGAGATTTTCTTGGTTCTTGTTATGACAAGTGATCTTCATATGAAACCTGGACGTGTTCATATTATGTTATGAGTGTTGGAATCTTATTTCACTGGCTTTCTATGACAGTTCTGGCAGGGGAAGGTAAAAAGTGGTGAGATCACTTCATTACTGCCAAGTGGAGGGAGAAGTCCAATTTTTCCAGTTGACCTCCACTGACATTTGAGAGGGGAGTTCTCATTACTGCTGGGTGGAGGTGGGAGTCCAGGCTTCCTACAAGGTCTCCACTGATAATGCATTGGGAGTATTCTTGTTACTGCTGGGCGATGGTGAAAGACATCAATCTCCAAAATGTCTCTTCTGACACAACCTCAGGATGGCAGGGAAATGACCCCTCATTACTGCTGGGTTGGGAATGGAAATCCAGGCTCTCCATTAACATGGTGAGGGTGGGAGGTAAGATAGGAAGAGAAGACTCACAACCAGCCAGGAGGGAAGAAGTCCCAGTTCTCAAGTCCCAGTTCTTTGCATGGCCTTCTTTGATACCACTCTGATGATGATGGGGGACACACTGTTACAGCCTCAGGAGAAGGGAATTCTAAGTCCCCCACTTAACCTTTTCTAGCCTGGGTGGGGGTGGTACCACACTTCTTCTGTGGCATTTGGCTAAAGTAGAGCTGTTACTAAAAGTCTTTCACCTTGCTTTCTGTACATATTGATGTCTATAGGCTACTGGCTTACCCAATCTCGGTATACAAGGCAGTCAGAAAATTCAAAGAACCAATCATGTTATTCCCAAAGTCTGAGAGTCCCTAGAGAGTCTTTCTTCTTCTCCCTACCTTTTGGGGTCTTCATGTATTTGTTTTATATAATAATGTCCAGGCTTTTAGATATAGTGAGAGAAATAGGAAAAAATAGTCCACTTCATCTTTAGAAGTTTTAAGTTTTTTTATTGCCACTTCATCCATCTATATAGTGGACGACAAAGGAAAAAATACAGTATTTATCCCTATCAAACTTCTACACAGGCAACTAAGAGAATTAACTAAAACATAAATTAAGCAATAGTTCAATTTCTAAAAATCTATGGGATTTGACTTGGTCTCTATTTCAATGAAAACCAAAAGTGTGATGTGGGAATCAAAATATCAGCATAATCTTAAGTTCTGAACTAATACAGTGTTGACCTATATGAAGCACTTTACTCAGCTATGAGTATCAGATTTTAAGAGCAATACCAATAAACCAGTGACAAACCAGAAGAACAACTAAGACTGTGGTGGTTCCAGAAGGTTGAAGGAACTACAGATACATTACCTAGAAAAAAGGAGAACTGAGGACAAAGAATTATATAATAGCAGTCTTTTAATATTAGGTTCAAAACTGAAAAACAAAAAAGTGGCAGAAAATATATCAAAGCCAATCAAATAGGTTAGCTTCATTTATATAAGAGTTTTCTAACAATCTAAACTGCCCCAAAATGTGATGAACTGCTTTACTATCCTAAGTTCTCAGACATCAGAAGTATTCAAACAGTCTGTATGTCTACCAGTCATGAATACTGTTGAGTGGATTGCTTCAGAAGGACAGATTAGAGAAATTTTTAATCTGTGATTCATGGTGCTACCTGAAGTAATGCTAGAGAGTTACAGGGTGGTGGGGTACAACTACTGCTGAGCAGGTACAATGCCCAATTTTCTCAATCTGCTTCAACCACACACTCCACTTACACAGCCAGTGTCTACAGTTGCTTTTATTAGGGCAGGTGCAGATGGGGTGGAGAGGAGGAGACTTTAAAGTAAATAAAAGTTCAAAAATTAGTGAAGACCTGAACTGAGGTCTCTTTGAATTCTATATTCTGTGATTAATTCCTAGTTCTCAGCTATCTTCCAGGAAAATAAGATCATTATTTTACTGAGAGATAACTATAAAGAAGATTAATGTATGTAATTTTAACATTGGGACTTTTAGAATGAATTAAATAAATAACTGTTTCAGTTTTCCACTTTACAAGTATCAGTACAGCCTATCAGTACAGGGGTGGATTTTACCTTTCTCTGAAAATTTTAATATTTAAAATGCCCTTTTATTTAAAAAATAAAAAGTACCTGGAGGAAAGTGAATCTCACAAACCCACAAAGTTACACATTTTAAATCTGTACTTCTATAAAGACAAACATTGGAAAAATTAGTTATTACATACTAAATTTTAGGTGAACACAGTGTACCACAAAAATAATTATATAACTTCTCCAAAAGTAAAAGCAATTTGTTATATATCAGAATACTAATATACGGAAGTCTGTAGACACCCAAGTCTTTAAAATAGCTCATCTCAGGGGCACCTGGGTGGCTCAGTCAGTTAGTGTCTGACTTTGGCTCAGGTCATGATCTTGTGGCTCATGGGACAGAGCCCGACATCAGCTCTGTGCTGACAGCTCAGAGCCTGGAACCTGCTTTGGATTCTGTTTCCCTCTCTCTTTGCCCCAACCCCACTCACACTCTATCTCTCTCTCAAAAATAAACAAACATTAAAAAGAAAACTTTAAATAGCTCATCTCAAAAGTTAAGTATCATTTCATGATTCATATTTGTACTAATTATAGCGACCACATTAGTCAATCTACAGGATCTTTTTTAAAAAGCATAGTTTAAATTATTAATTTTACTTAGCCTAAAAAGACAACACAAATTTTACTGTATCATCATTCTTACTTTCTTAGTCACACTAGTGGAATCCTTATCCATAAATCAACTAGAGATTCTATTTTCAACATGGTAGTTCAATGGCTTCCATGAAATAACATTCACTGGGGGCACCTGAGTGGCTCAGTCAGTTAAGTGTCCAACTCTTGATTTCAGCTCAGGTCATGATTTCACAGTTCGTGAGAGGGAGCCCCACATTGGGCTCTGTGCTGACAATGTGGGGCCTGCTTAGGTTTCTCTTTCTCCCTCTTTCTCTCCCTCCCTTTCCGCCCCTCCCCTACTCACATGTACCCTCTCTCTTTCAAAATAAATAAACATTTAAAAAAAGAAATAACATTCACTATTAAGTAATTCTAAAGATCTATCATCTATATTTTGCTGAGGCATGACTCAGAAGATGGCAGACTGTTGTGCAGGAGGGGTCCACTTATGTGGTCAGGAGTATGCCCAATCACTCAGCATGGGTATCTCAACATGGCCTGTTTTCTGATAGTTGTTTATGTATTTTGTGAGTGATTCATATGCTAAATGGTACACTGAATCAAGGGAACTGAGGTCTTGTGATAACACATTTGTAAATTTTAAAGCACATCAAGGTCTACTGCGTTGTATGTGTTTTTTACTCAATTATTATTTATAAATTTATACATATAATTCTAAAATATGATTACCACAATATAGTAACCTGGACAATATCTCAAAGTTTTCTCATAGACTTTGCTTTTATAAAAACTTATTTTCTTATAATAGGTAACATTAATGGCAGAAAATTTAGGAAATGCAGTACAGCAAAAATAAAAAAATAACTTTTAAAATGCAAAATAACAAACTTTTAACAGAAAAGCATTAGTGATGTTACGGACCCCATTTTAAATTACAAAGGGCTGACTGAATACAATTTTGTTTTTCCATGAATTAAATTCAACCCTTTGTTAGGCCCACAGGACTGCTCAAATGATTTAAATAATTAATTAAGAGTAAAGACGTGATGCTTCAAAAAGCATCAAAAAGCACAGAAAAGAATTAACCACTAGGTTAAATTTGAGATTCTCTTAAGTTGTATTACCAAAGCAGATTATTGATTTGAAACTATACCATTAAGATAGTAAAGATAATAAAAACTTAAGTGAAAACATCTGATGATCAAGTTTCCTTTAGGAAAATAAGTTAATGGAATTAATGTGATAAAGTTATTATTACTACTCACTTATGCTACATAATATTTCTTGATGTTATCCACTATATTTTATAGGTATTTTAATGTAAATATTTTTTATAATTCGGAGAAACCACAGACTCTTCTTTCTAATGTGAATATATTTACTGATTTATTTTAATAAAACCATAGTTAAGCATCTTTTTACATACCTCTTTTAACTATTTATGGTAAAAAAAATTTCAAAGAGTCCAAAGTTTAACAAAGTAAAGATTAAGCAAACAAATGTAATGCCTGGATGCATCTTTGTAAATTGGTTAAAATAGCATGTAGAAACCTTTGAAGATAGGCTACCTTTTAATTTAAGCTTTCGTTTTAATTACTTATGGAAAGTGACTCTGCTGCCTGTATGTGACAATACATTCAACACTTTTAATGCATCCTGGAAACAGGTATAAATCTGAGAACAGAAATTCTTTTCTTTTTGAGGGACAAAGGACAAGACAAAAGATTAGGCATTCTAAAATCAGTTTTATGTTTTTCAAGATGGAGTATGGCTATTATCTAAATCATACCAGACTGTATGGCTTGTAAAATTTCAAGTTTATTAAAAAGAAAGCTGTCGAGGAATATAAATACATTAATTCTGTTACCTTTTAGCCGGTGACTGAGAATCTGTTCCAAAATAGCTGCAAAATTGTTAAATTCAGGAGAAGAATCATCAATTGTCTCAAAGCAGGACCGATCAATCAGGGTCTTCACTGAAAACCTGTGGAAAAAAAAGAGAGTTGATTCATGCACCCAACTAGGAAAAATGGAAAGAAAGCATTTTGAGGAACTATTACAAAAATACTTTCTAAGTATTACATATATTGAAAACTCTACCTATTTAAATTAACTCTATAAATAGAAAATTTTATTTATTTTTAATATATGAAATTTATTGCCAAATTGGTTTCCATACAACCCCGAGTGCTCATCCCAAAAGATGCCCTCTTCAATACCCATCACCCACCCTCCCCTCCCTCCCACCCCCCATCAACCCTCAGTTTGTTCTCAGTTTTTAAGAGTCTCTTATGCTTTGGCTCTCTCCCATTCTAACTTTTTTTTTTTAGAAAATGTTATATAAATATCAGGCTTTCACTTATATATTTACTATCTACTGATCACAGTAAGACTTACGAATAGCTCACTGTTAACAGTCATTAAAGTAAGAATTTTTAAAATGACCTAAATTAAGTCCAAAAAACTCAAAAGCTACAATACTACTTCTAAGAAATGTGTCCAAATGCTTTTAAGAGTTTTGGAGCACAATATTGAATAAAACAAGGCAGCTGTGCTCACCACTATACCACCAATGCTAATTTTTTGTTTTGGCAAATATATGTTTTATAAAAATACATTACTTGAACATAATTAATTTCATTTGTAATTAATAAATAAATGGGGTGGTCCTCACTTTGCACAGTTCCAGTATGTACTAATTTCAGGTACCTGAAAATTAGTTAATACCAGTCCTACAATAACATAGTTCTAGTTTGACCACCACCATATATTAACTGTAATTGCATAAAATAAAATTTTGTTGCTCGTGCTTTAGTCTACGAATCACTGTCATTAAATGCACATCATGATTAGTGACCAAAGACATCACTTCTTGTAAGTGGGTCTAGCATTGGTCACTATTCATGTGTTATTAGTTCATACACAGACATCAAAACCTGTAGTTGTGTTGCCTCCTTGTGTTCTGGTGATAAAAACACATGCTTTACAAAAATGGATAATTGAAAGAGTGGCAAAGAAATGGAAAATGCTAATATTGGAAGTGAAATTTGAATTTAACAAGTGGAATTATAGAAGAAATAGTTGATCACAGGAATATTGACATTGCTGCTATTCAAGGGAATTCAGGTATGCAGCCATAGGAACTTAGTGAAGGAGGATGTATTGATTTAAGTGAACAGAGTGGTTGTGCCAAAAAGGAGGTCCCAGTGTAAGTGGCACTGGCAGGACATTTCACGTTATAGGACCTCTCAGAGATTTTCACAGTTGAAAGTGAAAAGGATAAAATGCTGGAAACTCGGGGTGCCTGGGTGGCTCAACTGGTTAAGCATCTGACTTTAGCTCAGGTCATGATGTCACAGTTCATGAGTTTGAGTTCTGAATCAGGTGAGCACAAGCCCTGCTTTGGGTGAGCCTGGCTTCTCTCTCTTGTTCCCCTTTCCCCTCTGCCCCATGTGGGATTCTCTCTCTCTCTCTCTCTACCTTGCTCACATGCACCCTCTCTCTCACTCTCAAAAAAATATATGTATTGGAAACTGATCCAGACTTAGAAAGGAATAATTTGCCAAGGTATAGAAAATATGCTCAGCCTGTATTTTAAGTTATACAGTAAGAATGTAAGCACTGTTCAAACTACTCTTGGTAAATTTTTTACAGAGAAGACATTTAAAAATTCCCAATATTTCTGTTTTAAATTATAGTGTACTATTGGGGCCTCTGGGTGACTCAGTCAGTTAGGCATCTTACTTTGGCTCAGGTTATGATCTTGTGAGTTCGAGCCCCACATGGGGCTCCGCACTGACAGTGAGGAGCCTGCTTGGAATTTTCTCTCTCTCCCTCCCTCTCTCTCTCTCCCTCTTTCTCTCTCAGCTCCTCCTGTGCTGTGTTCTCTCTTTCAATATAAATAACTTAAATTTTAGTTAACTATATAAACGTTTCACTAGTTTTTAAAATAATTTCCTTATACATTACACCTGGCAGCAAAGAGAGTTTTTAGTATAGAGTTTTTAGTTGTAATCCATATAAACAAATCTCTTTATATTTCCCTTTATACTTACCTCCTGTGTTTTCTGTCCTGATTGAATAGTATAACCATCGAGCCTAAAGCCTAAGAAATAGTTTGTATTCCTTTATCTCCCTCATAGTTTACATTTCTAATTATTTAACAACTCTCATAATTAGCTCAATTGCCTCCTTCCTCACAGATTGTCCTTACTTAGGCATTCATTTGTCACCCTTTATAGGGTATGGCTATAAAGGGATGGCATTAGGGAGTTGCTTGAGATGACAGAACTGTCCTGTATCCTGACTTTGGTGGTTACACGAATGTTGTTATATGTTAATAATCATAAACATTTTCTCTTGTCTTGCCGTGATATTGGCATTTAAATTTTTTTTTTTTTTTTTTGCTGTTCTTTCAAAATAGGGCTTACAAATAAATGAACAAGTACTGACAACAGTGTTCAAGGCATTGTCCTCTGTGCTGAGGAACATATAAATGTGCAGAAGATATGTTTCTGCCCTCAAGGAGTTTATATTTTAGTAAGATTGATACCACACATAACAGCAGTAGGATAAACTGTAATTGTTCCTTAAGGAAGATATGAACAAAATGCTAGCTTGTGCTAGGAGTATGCAGGAGGATACTTCTTCCTTGAAGAGGTGGCATTTGAACTAAGTCTTGGAAAACACATTGATTATTGACAGTCAAAAATAGAGACAAAGGACATTCTGATAAGAGAAATCTAGCGCACTTGGCAGATTTGTAAGTTTCCTATTTACAAAGGTCATAAAAACTTCAGGTCTACCCTTCAGGCATTCTCTCATCCTGCCTTCCAAAACAAAAAATTACCAAGAATAGCATTGTTGTACATCTCTGCAAATATCTTCTTTTAAAGTTTATTTATTTTGGGATACAGACAGAACACAAGCAGGTAAAGGGCAGAGAGAAGGAAAGACAGAATCCCAAGCGGGCTCTGTGCTGATGGCAGAGAAGGGGCACAGAGGGGCTTGAACCCACAAACCATGAGATCATGACCTGAGGTGAGATCAAGAGTTGTATGCTTAACTAAGTCACCCAGATGCTCCTCTTTGCAAACATCTTTAATGTTGTGTTGAAGAGAATATAGCTAAATCCTCATATCTACTTCTGTATTCAATCTGTTCTAATATTATACACCACGTGGCTCTGGAAAACTCCACTGTACACTTGTTAAAGAATGGGAACAAAAAAGGAAAATTAGGTCTTAAAATTAAGAAAATAATTTTTTTTTAATTTTTTAAAAATTTTATTTAAATCCAAGTTAGTTAACATATAATGTAATAATGGTTGCATGAATTTAGTGATTCATCATAAGTGCCCTCCTTAACACCTATTGCCTGTTGAGCCCATCCCCCAATGCAACAAGAAAGTAATTTTGACCTTTTGGACCTCTGATAGAGTGAGGATCCAAGCATACACTTTGAGAATCATTCTTTGTATGTAATTCTTTGTATGTGATGAAATAACTAAGGCATTCTTTGTATGTAATGAAATAACTTTTCTCTTATGTAACCATGATGGCAGTAATTATACACACACACACACACACACACACACACACACACACACATACATATCTCCTTGAGAGAACTGAGGAAACAATTATTCAAATAATTTTTTGGTTAGGGCAAGTAACCTTGACTGAGAAAAGCTAAGGAGGATTAATGTTCAGTATATAGTACTATCTGTAACTACAACAAAAGATCAAAAGTGGAAACCATTATGTAAAGAAAAAATATGAACAGCTAACAAGTAACAGTGATGAAGTAGGTCTCCTATACCTAAAAGATAGTCAAGTCAGATAAACATCAGATGAAATGCATGAGTAGATAAATAGAAACAAAAAGAAGATAAACAGATAAACCAGACTAAAGAGGAACCTGAAAACTTGTTTTTGTTTCCTATGTCTATCTCATAGACAATAAATGAAAAAAAAGCTGCCAATCCTCAGCAAACTTTTAATAATAAATAAGTACAATGTTCTTATTCAGTAAGAAAATGAAAAAGAAATGTTCCTAAAATGAATAAATAAAACTCACAGTTTGGATTTTGACCTAAATAAAAGGAAACTTTGGAACATCTGAACGTTTCCCTCTAATCTTTGTTAGGTAGACTAGAATAGGAAGTCTGATTCTACAATCACATTCAAGGCAAAAGTAACCTACTGCTTTAAAAAATTATGGCATTTAACTAACTTGGATGTAAATTAAACAATAAATAAATTTTTAAAAAATCTTAAAAATTAAAAAAAATTTTAAATATGGCATTTAAGATAGTAATGCATATTAGTGAAATGAACAAAAACTTTAAATTTAAAAATAACAAAGTACTTATTTCATCGAAAAGAGCTACGTTTGAACATTCAATTTCTACCTGTAACAATCTGGTAAGATGTTAGTCACTATGGTCCTCCAGGAACAATACAAAATTCCCTAGCAAATGATCTACTTTGTAAAATCTAATGGGAAGAAAGGCCATGGATATGAATACCTATATTTTGTAGCACCAAGAGCTATATACATATCAATCAGTAGTTAACAAAATACATGAGTCTTTTTATCATGTTATCAGTTTATATTCCTATAGAAGACACTATTTACATGACAAAAACCTAAGATGGTGAATCTCAGAGCATTAAATTACTTTTAACCCAACACCTGAATAAAAACTAAAATAAAAGTTCACATATCTTAAAGGATACCATTAGACACATTTTCTGTTATTGCCAAGCATGAAGATATTTAAGGGTAAGAAAGCATTTTAAATATTCAATTACATCAAAGTTAATAATGAAAAAGGAAGAAAAGAAAGTTTTCTGGCTTTGCTTCATCATTTATATCTTAACTCTCCTCCTGATAACACAAATCAAAATTTCAGAAGGTAACTTAATTCCTTACAGTTCATGTTTTACTTCTAGCTAGCCAAGTCATCCCACTTACCACCGCTCTAGAATCATGTAGCTAGCTAGCTCCATTATGCCAAAATAATGAAAATCTTTTCCTCCATAACACATTAACTAAGATGTGCTATAAAAACCAAACCTGTAAAAAGAATTTCAATTCACCAAAAAAAATATCACACAGATGCTGAGCTATTTCCTGATAATGATGACATTAATATTAGTCATCTATTTCCTGAAGAGGACTGATTTTAAAATAATGAAATGACAATTTGATGAATGTCTAAAAATACCAATTCAAGTCTAAGTAACAGCTTTTACATAAGAATTAAAAATTCAAAAATTTACATAAAAGAGTCTTATAATTAAGCACAGTTTTTAAAATGTCTCTGTCTGAAAAGATTCCCTTTTCCACTTCCAAAACCCAAAGAAAATTTTTGTTAGATCATAAATAAGAAAGAATGATTGTGAACAAGCCCTTCAAACCTAAAAAAAGCATAAACTACCTTTTTCCCTGTGGCAACATAACAAGAAAAACGAGATAGTTACCAAAACTATGTTTAAAAACTATTATACTATATTAAATTAATTCCTTCTACTAGTCAAAGATTTGTAACATAATTATAACCATAAATAGAAATTATAAAAGTTAAAAGTTTTTATAATGAAAAAAATTATTTTCCTATTTCCTTTTACTGGGAGTCTATAGACCAGTATCCATGGGCCAAATCCAACCAGTTGCCCATTTCTATAAACAAAGTTCTATTGGAACACAGGGGAGAAAAGTCCCAACTATTTTCTCTGGAATGTGTAACCTAAAAGTCTCTATTATAGTGATTATTATTTCTAAAAATTTTGCCAAATCTAAAAATTAAAAGGAGAGACAGAGAAAAGTGTAATTTAAAATATTTTCCTCACCTGTAGTGATAAAATTTCTTTTAAAGAAAACTGTTAATCTAGGTACTTTAAGGAAGATAATCTATATAATTGTATTACACTACTATATAAGCAGATAGATGACAACAGATTGCCCAACATGAAAAATATTAGATGCACTATCTTTTTAAAAAAAGGGATAAGACAAAAAATTTCCAATAAAAATACACATCTAAAATTAGAAGCTATCAAACAAGAAAACTTCCATCTTAACATAAATTATTTCATTAAATTTCTTATATGAAAGAACTCCAAATTAAAATCATGTTAATAAAGAATACTTGATTTTTTTTAAGCTTGTTTATTTTGAAAGACAGAGATAATGCGAGTGGGGGTAGGGCAGAGAGAAGGAGAGACAGAATCCCAAGCAGGCTTCACACTGACAGTGCAGAGTCCTCATGGGGCTTGGGGTTCTACAGGGAGCTTGATCCCATGAACTATGAGATCATGACCTGGGCTGAAATCAAGAGTCTGATGCTTAACTGACTGAGCCACCCAGAAGGCCCAAGAATATTTTATACACTTAGATCACATATCCTTTTGGAATCTAACTGTTTTTTATCAAATGACAAACAGAAATATTCAAGTAACATATTTTAACATAGGTAAACTAGTAAACTAGATATTCAAGGTAGCAGTACAGCAAGAGGAAGAACAAGAACTTTAATATCAGAACGCCCTGGATTCACACCTGGCTCTGCTATTATCCATTCCTTGTCAAGACACTTAACTTCTCTGAACCTCAGTTTTCTCAGTAATCAATTACCAAATAATTGTGAAGATTAAAAGAGGTAGCATTTGGGGAGCCTAGGTGGCTCTGTCCATTAAGCGTCCAACTCTTAGCTTTGGCTCAGGTCATGATCCTGCCTTTCGTGAGTTCAAGCCTCACACTGGGCTCTGCGCTGGCAGCACAGAGTCTGCTTGGGATTCTCCATCTCGTATCCCTCTGACCCTGCCCCACTTGCACTGTCTCTCACAATAAATAAATAAAATATAAAGTATTTAATACAGTTTCAACTTACACAAAAGTTATTAAATGTTAGCACACATCCCCTTTCTTTTTAGAGCATCAACGTTTCACTTAGTAACATCTAAGCATAGAAAAAAGGCAAGAATTTCAAGTGTTTGTATGTGAACTGAATTTTTAAAAAACTTAGTAGACAGTAATCATGGTTTATGAACACCAGAAATGTTAAGAAAATGAAGGTTCCCAGTTTCTGATTCTATGGCTCAAATATAAACACATATACCCAATACATGATTTAGATTCAGTTCAGACACATCACAGACGCTGAAGGAAGCACAACATAAGAGGAAATGCATAGGTTTTGATTTTTTGGGTTTTAATTCTACCAATGTTAGGCTTAACCAAACATAAATCTGAGTGAAACAGAAATTGCTTCAATTAAAGAATTTCCATGACTAGTCATAAATGCTCAATCTAATATTTTTCCTCCAAAAAGCATATTCTGCATGCATTAATGTATTTTCTTCATATGTTAAGCATAGATGTTTTGGTTTTTTTTAATTTATTAAAATTTTAACTGATATTTTTAATGTTAATTTTGACACTACATCTGGAATACAACAGATGTGTTTTTTAACTATAAATACTAAGAGAAATTTAAAATTTCAAAATCAATTTTCAATTAATTTGAAACTTAAATTTGAATATGTGGGAGATATTGTTATCCTCTTCTAAGGACAATCACCATCACTGTAGAAAATGGACAATGTCATTTTATTCAATGGAAAAAAATGTGTGTATTATGTACATTTTCTATCTTTTCAATAATACTTTTAAAATAGTATGCATTTTATATTTTTTTAACCTATTTTTGTGAAATAGCTTCTATACAATTGAAAATTAAAGTAGATTGCTTTGGTAAAGAAATACCAAAAAATATATTTGTTTACTTCAGCCTCACCATTTTTACTATTATTTTTCAAACACTGGAAGAGATGAATTTTTATTTTTCCATTTCCTCATTAAATTCCAATTAGAGTGACTCCAAAAGAAAGCAAATTCTTCTGCTGACGCTATTAGATGTTTAAAATTCTACTATCACCAGAGATTAATCCTTCGAGTGACTTTCAAAAATTAAGTGATGATGATTCTTTAATTCGACCTTCACCCTTATTTTGGAAATGTCTATCCTATTATTTTGCATTAATTACAATTACCTCATTTGATAAATATGCCTCCTGTGTACTAAATGCTGGAAATAAACTAGATGCTGAATAAATTATGATTCCAGTACCTGAGAAATTCACATTCTAGTAAAAGACAAAAGATAATTAGGTTACAGCACAGTTGGTGCTATATTTATTTATATAACCTATTCCAGAAAGACTTAAGATTACTTATGGGGGCATATAAAATACCATCAGTTGGCTGCATAAATTAAAACTAGGAAGAAGATAAAAAACATGAGATTAGACTTCCACTTCTAAGGAGGACAGAATAAATGGTGGTAGACCAGTGCTCCCACAGAATACATCTAGCAAAACTGGAGGAGAGGGGGAAGAATTACAGAAATCTTATGTTTGAAGCCTGCAGAGAGTGGCTCCAACAATAAGAATTAGAGAGGCTAAGACTCCAGAAAGAGAAAGGCTCAAAAATCAATTGACTGCTATAGCTGCTTTTACCCAGAAACATCTGCCAATTCTGAGTGTGGAGGGTCTGACTCCCAAAGAAGGCTGCTAGTGGGGAACAGAAAAACCAGGAAAGCTTTTGGAAGAGACTTGGGAAGGCCTCCAACACGTTGTCATCAGGAGACTAAAATCCTAATCAAAAAGTCTCTGAAAAACAGAATAAAGCATTTGGTAGTTCCAGAAAACAAAATAATACTTTAGGACTACCAGAGAAAGGGTGCTGAAAAATACATCAAACCTAGGTTGAAAACCCTGGATGGTCAGAGGCAAATGAAAGGCTGAGCAAGACTTAACAGGGTTGGCATACAGCCTGGATTCAGCATAATTCCTGACTGGATGGTGATCAGCTACCATTCTATCTTCCAAAGGAAGATAACATCAGTAAGGAAAGTGAGCATTATCCTATATTACGAGCCCTGGGCATTAGAATGTCCTCGGCCATGTTTTGTTCAAATGGATGAGTGGACTCCACCTGTTTACTCCGTGATCTTTTTCTACTCTGTTCTAATTAATACATTTGACATGATGGTTGGCAATAGGGTAAGTATAATGGCATTTAATGAACAATAAAAGTGCTAAAGAAAAATTTAATACATACTCTCTGGCATTCAATAAAAAAAAAACAAACCTAAATATGCCAAAAAATAAGACTGCATGACAAAGAGAGGAAGAGAGAAAACACAAAAAAAGAGACGCAAGACAATCCAAATATTCCAAATCAGTGATGAGAACTTTAAAATAACCATGATTAATATGACCTAGGGAATACAGGAAAAGATGGATATAGATAAAAAGATAGGCATTTCTATCAGAAGACTAGAGTTTATTAAAAGGGAATCAAATTAAAATTCTAGGACTATATGAAATTAAAAACTCATTTAATGAGTTAAACAGTAGATGAGAAACATAAGAAGACAAGATTAATGAAAAGAGAAGTCAATAGAAAATAAACAAACTGAAGCACAGAGGAAATGAAGAGAAAATACAGAAAAGGATATAAGGCAAGTGGAGCCTGGTAAAATTTATCATATATGTAATTGAAGGTTAAAAAGATATTAGCCAAGGGGCGCCCGGTGGCTCAGTTGGTTAAGTGTTCGACTTCAGCTCAGGTCATGATCTCGCAGTTCATGGGTTCCAACCCTGCATCAGGAGCTGACAGCTCAGAGCCTGAAGCCTGCTTCAGATTCTATGTCTCCTTCTCTCTCTGCCCCTCCCCCACTCATGCAAGCGCATGCACGTGCACGCGCTCTCTCTCAAAAATAAACATTTTAAAAAATTTACAAAAAAAAAAATTAGCCAAATCTTTCCAAACTTGATGGAAGATCAATGGCATGGGTAAATATGTTGGTAAACGCAAACGTGTATTGCCTGAATATCAAGTGTAAAATACAGTAATAAAAGAATCTTGTAGAATGTAAAATATATGTAGACTTAAAATGTCTCAGGATGAGAATGAATAAATGGTTCTAACACTACTGGAGAAGCAGTGAGAGATTTATATTTCACTGTAACAAATCAAGAGTAACTGCTAAAAGGATAGCAATCATATATATAGAAAATGAAAAAGAATATATGACTAACAAGTCCCTAGAAAAACTGGAATAGTGGAATAAATAAAAAATACTTTACTGACATATAAGAAGAAAAAAAAGTAAACACAAAGAGTTAAATGGTAGCTATAAACCCAAATATAACATTAAATGTAAATCGACTAAATACTCCAAATAAAAGATTGGATAAGAGGCAAAATTCAATTCTATCCTGCCTATGAGACACGTTATATTTAAGGACAAAAAGATTAAGGGGCGCCTGTGTGGCTCAGTCAGTTAAACGTTGACTTCAGCTCAGGTCATGATCTCCTGGTTCATGAGTTCGAGCCCTATTTCAGGTTCTGTGCTGACAGCTCAGAGCCTGGAACCTGCTTTAGATTCTGTGTTTCCCTGTCTCTCTGCCTTTCTCCTGCTCATGCTCACTCTCTCGAAAATAAATAAACATATAAATAAAAATGTTTAAGGACAAAAAGATTAAAAGTTAAGGGTGGAAAAAGATACATCATACATACAAACATTGGCTGAAAGAAAGGAGTTTTATCTAATAGCAGACAAAATAGACTTTCAGGCAGTAACAGTATTAAAGACATTTCATGATGACAAATAATCCAACCCCTAGGAAGAGATCACAACTCTTAATCTGCACATACCAGCAAAATACTGACAGCTAAAATGACACACTAAAAGAAGAAATAGACAAATGTACACTCAGAGACAGACTTTAACATACCTCTCAAAATCAGATAGACTAAGCATACAAAAACCAGTAAGGTTACAGAAAATAGGAATCACAAAATTAACATACTTAGATCTAACTAGCAGAGACAGAACATGCAATCAATGACAGAATATATATGTTTTTCAAATATACATAAAGTATTTATCAAAACTAACCATATGCTGTATCATAAAGCAAGCATAAACAAAATGTCAAAAGTTTAAAAGCTTTCAGAATATGTTCTCCGTAGAGTAGAATTAAGTTGGAAATCAGTATCTAAAAATAACTAGAAAACCCTAAACTGTTGGAAAGATAAAAATTTTTTAAATAATCCCTGAGTTGAAGAGGAAATCCCAACATAAATTAGAAAACAATTGAAACAAATTAATAATAAAGACACAACATTTCAAATCTTGTGAACAATCCCAAAGTAATGTCCAAGAAGGGCATCTGTACTTAAAAGGTATTTACTAGAAAAGAAAGGCTGAAAAACAGTAATCTAAATAAAACCCCATCACAAGAAATTAGAAAAAGAACAAGAACTTAAATAAAGGGTAAGGAAAGAAATACTACAGACTTTTTTTAAAGAATAAAAAAATATTTTAAGAGGATATTTTAAAGGTCTTAGGAATAAATTTGATAACATACATGAAGAACTCACTGAAGGCTGATTCAAGAAGTAAAAGGAAATCTGAATTCTACAGTGTCTATTAAATAAATTAAATCTGTTAGTAAAAGACTTCCCACAAAAACAATTAGCAGTTCAAATTTCTTCCCTGGTGAATTCTTCCAAAAGTTTAAGAAAGAAATAATCTAATCTTACACAAATTCTTCTGCAGAGGAATATTTCCCAACTTGCTTTATAAGGTCAGATAATCTAAATGACAAAACTAAACAAGGACACTATAAGAACAATTACAGATAAATCTCTTTCATGAACATATATGCAAAAATCCCAAATGGAATATTAACTCAATATATATTATTAATATATATGCTATATATAAAATATATTAAAAATATATATGTAAAAGCATATATTATATATATCATATATATAAAATATATATTAAAAAGTTAACAATATAGCACATGTTTTTATTCCAGAGTAGTTTAACCTCCAAAAGTCAATCAATATAATTTACCACATAAACCAAAAAAAAAGAGAGAGAAATTATGTTTATTTTGGTAGACAGAAAAAACATTTGATTGCAAATATCTGCTTCATGGTAAAATTGTTAATATTTTCTACAATAATGTGGTCCTAGGGAGTACAGCAAAACAAGAAAACAAAGGTGTAAAAGTTGAAAAAGGAAGAAATAAAACAAGCAGATGACATGACTGTATTCAAAATTTAAAAAAAAACTGCAGAAAATCTGTTAGAATTAATAAGTAAACCTTGTTAAGATTACTAGATCACAAAAGTATTTTACAAGGTTGATTTTATGTCTATGTATCAGCGAGAAAAAAAGAGATTGAAAAAAATTTTAATGATCTGTTACAATATAAAAAATATAAACAAATAGGTTTAAAAAGATATACATATTCAAAACTACCAACATGTTTGAGAAAAATTTAAGAATGTTTAAATATATGAAGGGTAACGTTCTTTTTCTTGACCTGGGTATTAGTTACACTGTAGTGTTCTCTTTGCAAAAAATTCACTGAGCTATGTGCACTTTCTGTATACAGATTATAAATCAGTAATTATTTTTTTAATGTTTATTTATTTTGAGAGAGACAGCATGCACATGTGCAAGTAGGGGAGGGCAGAAAAGAGAAAAAGAGAGAGGGAGAGAGAGAGAGAGAGAAAAGAATCCCAAGCAGGCTCCATACTGTCAGGCACAGCCTCCATCCCACAAACCATGAAATCATGAGACCAGAAATCAAGAGTCGGAATCTTGGGGCACCTGGGTGGTTCAGTCAGTTAACTGTTCCACTCTAGATTTCAGCTCAGGTCATCATCTCACCGTTTGTGAGTTACAGCCCCATATGGGGCTCTGCACTGATGGTGCAAGCTGTCCCTTTCTTGTCCCTCCCTCTCTCTGTCCCTCCCCTGCTTGGTCTCTCTCTCAAAATAAATAAAAATAAACTTAAAAAAAAAAAAAAAAGGAGTCAGAATCAACCCACTGAGCCACTCAGGTGCCCCAGTAATAATTTATATGAAAAATGTGGAAACAAAGAACAGCTAAGAATAAGGCTAAATGCAATACTCCCATGTTCTACCTATCATTTAAAGCTTGGCTACAGATTTAATACTAAAATTTCTAAAGCTGTGTAAGAAAAGAGAAGTTGTCAGTTACACATTTGTGTCCAGTAGATATAAATACACCAACTGCCTAGAGATAGAATTCTTGGCACTAAAATAAGACCGATATTTCTCACAGAAATCTTTACAAAAAGAAGACACTTCTTGACATAATGATGTTCTTGACAACAATGTCAAGAAGACCTGTGACTGCTTCTTCTGATGACCCACAATATAGGCTAGCGGAATCTTACCAATACACAATTTTGTAAAAGCAACTGGTGAAAGGAGTGTGTGAACATACCCAACTGCTTTCTGATGATTTGGACCGACTCAGAGACAGATCTTTTAAACCTGTAAGACTGAATACAACAGTGGATAAGCTTCACATATTCTCCCCTGAGTATCTTATCTTTCAACTGAGCTTCTCAAATTTATCTATCAGCAGTGAAGTTAAGATAAGCAGTGCAGGTAAATGTGTGGAGGACAGCTATTCTCTGTAAGTTGAGTATGAACACATTTTAGCTAGGGAAAGAGATAATAACCTTCTATGAATGCTGAGAAGCTTATCCAGGACCAATAGCTGAAAAGATTATCATGCTACCTCGGTTGGGAATACCTACTATCAGGGCTCTAACAATCCTTAGAAATGATACTGAACCTGCTCCAAGAGAATACAACTAAAAATGTTGATCAAAGACCAGACCCCAAGTTCTGCCACACATAGCATGACTAAAAGAGCTTTCACCAAAAATATAATCACTATAGCCAAGGGATGAACAGTCTCATGAGGGATACTCAAGCCAATAGTAACAAGTAGAGTAAGTCACTGGATTTTAAGTTAAAGGATTATATTGCCAATAATACTCAGTAACATTTTACATATCTGCATTTCACCCACCAAGTTCAAGCATAGGAATAGACCTTTTTTCTGATTATTCATCAAGTAGAATGTGAAGTTCAGAGTGCTAAAGATCACTCACTTAACTAAGGCCTCTGGGTGCCTTTTTTTTTTTTTAACATATGATAAATTTACTTATCTGCTTTCCTAGATCACCACCAATTATAAGAAGCATATGAGGATGGAAGCATAAAGGAAAGAGCTGCCAGAAACAGGCAAAGTTGTAAGAAATAACAACTTGCTAGGAGGCGACAGTAGAATACAAAACCAGATAAAAAACTTGAAAGACAATCTTCAGGGGCCATGTAGCAAAAAGCTCTATGTATTTCAAGAGTCCCCAGGGCAGCCACTGCAGAGGGCATATTCACAGAAACAGATTCAAAGTGAAGTCTTCAATAAGGATTTTATTATTCTTTAGCGAGTCTTTTTAAAGAAGGTAGGGAAATGTGTCATCCATTTTTAAAAGCAGTTCACCCAAAATATTTTAAATATTGTTATTTATTATGGCTTAAATTTGAACACTTAAATTAAAAGCTTCAGTTATTCAGAAGACTGTACTCCACAATTAATGCTGAGTAGGGCACTCTAGCTAATGGGAGAATTTTAAGCTTAACTCAGACATTAATAACATGGAAAATATGAGCACCTCATTCCCTGACTACACTGGAAAAAATAAGGCCCTACTGTTACTTGAAATAACTTTCAAATTATGAAGTAATATATTCACCTACAGACATCCAAGAATAACTATGTACATCTTATTAGAAGTACTTTAAATTTGATAACCATCATTTGTCTCCACTCATCACACTTTCTCCTTAAATCACTCGTTAATCCTTTCTCCTCACAAGACAGGAAAATTATGACTGTGTGAGGAGTTTCTCCTAAAGAATTGATGTAAAAGCTTAATGTTATTTTAAAAGCTGTTTATGCATATATATTTAAACTGTATACTGTAACAGCTTTCTCATAAAACAATATTAACCCACAGAAAGAGACTAGATTTAAATTCTCCTTGTCAACAGAAGTAAAATTAAAGGAATATGTAAGCTTTTCAGTGAAACATGAAGCTTAAAAATGACAGAAAAAATGACTAATGTACCTGATTTCCTATGGATGAAAAATGCAGGCTAAAAAAAAGCCTACAAGACCTTAAAAAATTAATTTTTCAAAGTTCTAAATGGTAGAGAATATGCAGGAAAATACTAGTTGGTACACAGAGCCAACATGAGTCTACGAATATTTTGGAGTTGAGTGTGGAATATTTAGAAGCCTCAAATGACCTACTTTCTCTCCACCACAATCTGTAAAAAGCATGATAAAATAGTACTTACTTACTAAGTACCATACAAGTATTTTTAAGGCTGCAATACAATGTTCAATGGAACAAAAACAAGCGATGAAATAATTACATACACAATCACAATGTACTGCAATTTAATTCAGGTCCTGACTATCTTAACCTAACCAAATAACCCACTTCAAAAGTTTAACATCATAACAATATTGTTGTTGTATAAGGCTTTAAACCTAAAGAATTGGGAAGATACATAATAAGGTTTCAAAACTAAGCTGCGAATATGCATAACGTTTAAGGGTTAAGGAAAAAGCATTACTATATAAGTATTATAGATACAGTAGAATGATATGTGGTGGTAATGGGGGGGAAGCTTTGCTTTGGTTTGCTTTGTTAAACTGTTCACAAGTTTTCTAGAACATCAGTAGAGAAACAAAATGGAAGGCACAGTTCAAAATATTTTTCTTTAAAGAGAAAAATGCACATGCCTCATCTAGCTACCATAAAACCTATGTCTACCATTACCCTGCTCATATTTGGAGAAATTCAAAAGAAAAAAAATGAACACATTTGGCATCAAGACTATTATTAGTTTTAGGGCTGTTACTGAAGCTTACTAATGATCTAGTACAAGATTATTTTACATATGTGAAAACTAGAAAATGAGATGTTTGCATGGCTTGTTAAAGGACATACAACTAGTCAATGACAAGGTAAACTTAGAACTCAAACTCTAATCCAACTTCTTCCCAACTTAACTATCAAATCACCTCTAACTTGATAAATAAAAATTAAAAGATGAATTAAGAGACATGGGTGAGATTCTACAATATGGTAACTCTGAAAGGCAAAGAAACACAAATGCATAAATATTGATTTGTTCATTTTGCTGAATTAGGGGCAGAGCTACTTAAAGCATACCAATGGCCTACAGTGACTTTTTTCCCCAAAAAGTAAAAGCCTTTTAGACAAAGCCTATCAAACAGATCCCATTACTATTGAGATGGATGTAATTTATATAAACTATCGCCTCTCCGGACATGAAGAACAACCTTAGTAGTAAATCCACATAAATACATGTTGAAAAACTGAAATGTATTTTAGCTACGATACTAAACTTACAAGTAAATTATAACTAAGGTCAGCACTGATACTCATTCACAATCGAAAATAATTATGCAAATAAAATTAATGAAAATACAGCTAGCCCAAACAGCTGTCCACACAAATCAGTGGGATATAACTGAAATTTCTTATCCATAACTTAAAATGTTATTTAAATAAGGTTGAGATACAAGCCCTTTTTTCAGGCCTCGGCCTCTGATGAGGGAGATGAACATTAAATAACCTAAAATCGGCCATGACAAAAATGGAGAAGCAAAAGAAATAGTACCCACCACTGAATTTATTCATTCAATAAATACTTCCTGAGCATCAGATGCTATAGTAGGAAGGTTTTAAAAAAGTAAAAAAATACAATTGAGCAAAAAGCTCTCCTGTGAAATTTAACTCTGATGGAGCTTTTATAAAATACGCTACCCCAAGAAGCGCTGTATATGTTGGATCCTGCTTGAGATGATTGTCTTTTAGAAAAATAAAATAATCTCTAATGTAGATAAAATAAAACTAAGAAATCAGCCTTGCTTATTGTTCTGTTTTTCCCAACTTAAAAAAAAAGATTTATCTGGATTTAAATACATTTAAAACCTGTCTTCCTCAAAAGGTTGCATCCTAGACAGCACAAATGGTAAATTAAACCAATTCCACATTATAATATGGTTTACAGCTCTAAGTGCAGTAACAGCGAGGCAGGTCTTCCTGCTATATAGGCAAACATCTGTAACAGTCCAAATTAAAAACAACAAGTCACTCAAAGTTATTGAATATAAGTCCTAGTATAAATATCTGTAACTGTATAATGCATAAGATGCCAGACACATGTTACACAGGAAGAAATATACAGACAGAAATTGCAAGGAAGGGAAAGGTGTGATCATTCCCTAATTCTTAGAGGATTACCGATAGTTGCTGCGGAAGTGTTTGGTGAAAAATCAGTTATTTCTGAATACTAGACTTGCAGATACTAATTATTCCTTTTTATGTTTCTATATGTTCCAGAGTAAAGGAATACTACATTTACAATTAGAAAACATTCAAGGAGAGGCAGACGTGGAATAAATCATTGACATGAAGCCTCGGTATCTTCCACAGTCCCACTCTTAAAAACAACTGCAGAAACTGCACTAGCACTGCAATTCAAAAGTGGAGAGAGAAAACACACTCACACTCACTCACACACACACACACACACACACACACACAGCAGGCTTGTTGTAGTAGACAATACTGGTGGAATGAAATGACTGAATACATATGTAAACAAGCCAAAACAAAACCAAAACGCATTCCGATTTTGAGACAACACAGTAAATAATCACAGTGACGACGATTTTACCAAAAGCTAGTTGACAGCTTAATGTGCAGTAAATGAAAGAGCACTTCCTCCCTGCCCTCCTCTTTTACTCTGACACTAGAAGGCACATTCAAAACAAATCCTCCCCCAGCCCCGCCCCAAGCCTTCTCCTCGCTTGCTTCCAGTGCTGAAACTGACGGAAAGTCCCGGGCCTCAGCGGTGACCAGACCCCGGCCCCTTTCAGGGCGCTCGCGCCGGCGGACACGCCCGGTGCGGCAGAGACTGGGGCTACAGCCCCGGGTCTGCGGGACCCCCAGGGAGCACGCGCGCTCGCCCGAAGCCCTCAGCCCGGGGCGCCGGCGGCCCCCTCCCCTCGCAGCGCTCTGCGGGCCGCCGCGCCGTACCTGCACACCGTGATCAGGTTCCTCCTCTCCACCGCAGCATTGCGGGCGCTCAGGCTCTTCTTGCCGCCGCCGCCGCCCCCGCAGCGGCTCCCGCTCAGGCCCCCCAGGCTCCGGGAGGCCATGGCGGGCTGACCCCGGCGCCCCTTTTGTCTGGTGCTACCCTTCCTCTCCGCCCCCCCCCCACCCCCACACCTGCTCCGTAATGCTCTTGTTCGTTTTGCGACCGTGGGAGGACACTGTAGGGTCGTGGGAAGGAGCAGGGACCGACGGAGGATGTGGAAGACCGCGGGGGAACCGGTACCCGGGCACTGACGGCTCACGCTCCGCACCCAAGCCCAACACACACACACACACACACACACACACACACACACACACTCACTCACTCGCACACACGCGCGCACCTCCCCCGCCCTCGCGCGCGCCGCCGGCCTCGGGCGGCGCGTGCGGGGCGGCGTTGGTCGCTCCCCTGCTTCCTGAGGGACCTCGGCTGCCACCACGCGCGCGTTCCCGCTGGCCCTCACGCCCTACCGCCCGCCTTCGGCCGCCACTCGCGCCCCAGCTGCGGCGGCCACGGTGAAGCCACGGACCTGGCGCGCGCAGCCCCGCCCGCCCTGCACCTATCAGACCAACGCAGTCCACCTGGAGCCAATCGCGGCACGCGAGGGGCGGGGCCGGCCGCGTGGCCTTTTTAATGCAGCGTGCTGGAGCACCTCCCCGGCGCGTGGGCAGCTGTCAAGACGCCGGGCTCGTGCTCGCAGCACGCGTGCCGCAGACAGCCAGCACGCATCGGAGCGGCGTCGCAGTTTGCCCGGGGATTGTGGGATGCGGGACGCAGGAGAGCCCCAGGCAGAATGCCGACCCTTGCAGAAAGCCCGGCTTTAACCACTAGGATCCCTAGCAGTTGATCTTTTTCCTGCCCTTAACCTCTTCTAAGGTCCTCGGTCCCAAAATGCAGCAGTCCGGCTGTCACACCCTACCTAGCACTTGACTCTCAGAAAGGGAGCAGGGGTTTTTTTTTTTTTGTCCTAATTTCCTCCCCTGGCCTGGAAAACAGAGACAAATAGCCCCAGGGAGGGAAAATGCCCGTGGAATATCCCTCTTGAGCGTCTCATGATGGGATTTCTTGACCGTCCACTCCACGTCGCTCCTACCCTAGACCCAGCATGTCCTGTAGCCAGGACTGACCACCCACATGAGAACCAGCGCGGTGCTAATGTGCGGTCTTGTCCCTTCCCGCTTCTCCCGGCCTGGGCGGCGACTCCGGGGTTGCGTGGGGAACAGTGAGTCTAGAGAGGGTTGGCCCTTGGCTCCTCTGGGCTGCTCCCTGAGAAGAGTGCCGCTCTTGTCGCACGTGTTTGGAATCTAGCGCCCACTTTGCAAAACTTCTTCACCCCCTGGCCTTACCAGCAGGAAGGTCCTGGCCTCTACCTGGTTCTCCCGTACTCACCTATGTGGCGGTCCATCTCCCTTGGCATCAATGTGCTCAGATTTAGAGTGAAATCCGTTAATAACTACTGACCTTGTGGAACCTTCCCTGCATAGAACTAGTACTCAATAAACGTTCATTAAATGTAACTTCAAGTTACATTTGGCATTATTTTGCTGAAATTTTACAATTTTGGTGTCCCCCAAATCCATATAACTTCCACCTTTAATTTTGAAGTTTCTGTCAAAGATGATTGTTATAGAATACATCGTTTAGTGTAAATGGATATCTGGCCTTCATGTATATTATACAAAGGAGGTATTGTTACTTTATGCTGAACACTTTAAAAAGAGTTTTGTATAATAAAACTGTAGATTACTAATATCTGAGTTTGTAAAAAAAAAAAAAAACAACTCTATAGATTAAGGCAAAGACAGCCCTTTCAGCTACTAACTCTAATCATAATAGAATAAAAATCTGTGTAGAAAAAAAATACTTAACTAACTTACTGCAATAAACATTCACACATTAAAATTATAAAAAATAACTTAGACTTTAAACTTTATATTTCTAAAATAATAAAAGCAGGAGGGTTTTCTAGGTCAGTGCACTTGTCTCCAAATATTTCTTGTCTGCTCTCTGCCAACATGGAAGCTTTTAAGGAAGTTGCCATTCTAGAAACTCTGACTTAATTGTCCCCTCTTGCTAGACCAACGGTGAATTCAGAAGTAGCCATAAGGAAATAGATACACTAGCTATGCATGCAGTCATTGAAAAATATTTGCACTGGCAATGACAAACACTGCTCAAACTGATTTTTTTGTTGTTTAAAAACAAGTGAAAACTGCATAAGGAAAAGAGTGGAAAGCTATCAGTTATCAAGAAAATTCCTAGACCCCTATGCTGGTTTGTCCCACAGGAAGGAGAGGACACACAAGTCCTTAACATTTATCAAGAAGACAAAACTAAGTGGTTTTGTCAAATACTGGAAAGTGAGGTGTTGTTATTCTTAAAATTGGCTCTCTAACTTCAAGTACATTTTCATATTGTTTGTACTACAAATTTTTACTTATAACTGAAGACTTACTAAAACTCCATCTTAGATGATCAGGTAATAAAGTTTCTTCAAACGCTGCTTGTTCAGGGAATTCGGTTGACACAGGTATTTGCTGAAAAGATTTGTTAAGAAAGGACTTTTTTTTTTTGTATGTACAACAAGTCATTAAACTGCCACATGGGGGCCTTATCTGATAATGCTTTTTCTTGATTATCCTGAGCAATGTGTCCTGGGCCTCATTCTTTCTTTACATGACTAATCTGGAAATAATTAATCAATTATATCCACTACAAAATATAATACTACTCTAAAGTCACATGAGTTTTTATACTGCTTCTTAAACTTTCATCAAAACCAGTTACAGTCTTTATTTTATTTATTTGAGCACTTGAACATATGAGCAGTTTGAGATGTAAAAAGACAATAAAAATAATGAAAAAAGCAAATGCCTAATTTAAAGTATAAAAATGCTGTTTCTCTCTCTCTCTCTCTCTCTCTCTCTCTCTCTCTCTCTCTCACACACACACACACACACACACACACACACACACACACACCAGCATCCATTCTTGATAAAAACCCTCAACAAAGTAGGGAATGATGAAATATACCTTAACATCATAAAGCCCATATGCGAAAGACCCACAGCAAATATCCTCAGTGGGGAAAAACTGAGAGCTTTTCCCCTATAGTCAGGACCAAGACAGGGATGTTCACTTTCATCATTACTATTCAACATACTATTGAAAATCTTAGCCTCAGCAATCAGACAACAAAAGGGCATCCAAATCAGCAAGAAAGGAGTCAAACTTTCACTATTTGCAGACAACATAATACTCTGTAGAAAACCCGAAAGACTCCACCAAAAAATTTTTGCAATACGTGAATTCAACAAAGTCACAGGATTCAAAATCAATGTACAGAAATCTGTTGCTTTTCTATACACCAATAACAAAGCAGCAGAAAAAGAAATGAAGGAATCAGTCCCATTTACAAGTACACCAAAAACAATAACAAACTTAAGAATAAACCTAAACAAAGAGGTGAAAGATCTGTACTCTGAAAAACTATTGAACATTTATGAAAGAAATCGAAGAGGACACAAAGAAATGGGAAAAAATTTCCATGCTCATGGATTGGTTAGAAGAATAGACATTGTTAAAATGTCTATACTACCCAAAGCATTCTACATGTGTAATGCAATCCTGATCACCAGCATTTTTAACAAAACTAGAACAAACAATCCTAAAGTTTGTATGGAGCCACAAAAGACCCTGAATAGCCAAAGCAATCTTGAAAAAGAAAACCAAAGCAGGAGGCATCACAATTCCAGATTTCAAGCTATATTACAAAGCTGTAGTCATCTAGACAGTATGTACTGGCACAAAAATAGATCAATGGAACAGAATAGAAAGCCCAGAAATGGCCCCACAACTATATGGTCAACTAATCTTTGACAAAGCAGGAAAGAATATCCAATGGAAAAAAGACAGTCTCCTCAGCAGAAGGTATTGGGAAAACCAAACAGCAACATGCAGAAGAATGAGCCTGGACCACTTTCTTACACCATACACAAAAATAAATTTGAAATGGATGAAAGACCTAAATTTGAGACAAGAAACCATCAAAATCTAGAGGAGAACGTAGGCAGCAACCTCTTTGACCTCGACCATAGCAACTTGTTACTAGACACATTGTTGGAGGCAAGGGAAACCAAAGCAAATATGAACAATTGGAACTTCATCAAGATAAAAACCTTCTGCACAGAGAAGGAAATCATCAACAGAACTAAAAGGCAACCTATAGAATGGGAGAAGATATTTCCAAATGACATATCAGATAAACGACTAGTGTCCGAAATCTATAAAGAACTTATCAAACTCAACACCCAAAAAACAAATAATCCAATGAAGAAATGGCAGAAGATATGAATAGAATTTTTTCCAAAGAAAACAACCTGATGGCTAACAGACACATGACAAGATATTCAACATCATTTATCATCAGAGAAATACAAATCAAAACCATGATGAGATACCACCTCACACCTATCAGAATGGCTAAAATTAACAACACAGTAAACAACATATGTTGATGAGGCTGCAGAGAAAGGGGTACCCTTTTACACTGTTGGTGGGAATGCAAACTGGTACAGTCACTCTGGAAAGTATGGAGGTTCCTCAAAAAGTTAAAAATAAAACTATCCTACAAAGTATTTACCCAAAGGATACAAAAATATAGATTTGAAGGGGTACATGTACCCCAATGTTGATAGCAGCGTTATCACCAATAGCCAAACTATGGAAACAGCCCAAGTGTCCACAGACTGATGAATGGATAAAGAAGATGTGACAGGGGCCCCTGGGTGGCGCAGTCGGTTAAGCGTCCGACTTCAGCCAGGTCACGATCTCGCGGTCCGTGAGTTCGAGCCCCGCGTCAGGCTCTGGACTGATGGCTCGGAGCCTGGAGCCTGTTTCTGATTCTGTGTCTCCCTCTCTCTCTGCCCCTCCCCCGTTCATGCTCTGTCTCTCTCTGTCCCAAAAATAAATAAAAAACGTTGAAAAAAAATTAAAAAAAAAAAAAAAGAAGATGTGACATACAATGGAATATTACTCAGCCATCAAAAGAATGAACTCTTGCCATTTGCAACAATGTGGATGGATTTAGAGGGTATTATGCTAAGTGAAGTAATCAGAGAAAAACAAATATCATATGATTTCACTCGTGGAATTTAGGAAACAGAACAGGTGAACACAAGGGAAAAAAGAGAGAGGGAAGCAAACCATAATAGAGTCTTAGTGATAGATGACAAATTGAGGGTTGATGGAGGGAGGAGGGTGGTGGATGGGCTAAGTAGGTGATAGGTATTAAGGAGGGCACTTGTGATGAGCACTGGGTACTATATGTAAGTGATGAATCACTAAATTCTACTCCTAAAACCAGCATTACAGTGTATGTTAACTACCTTGAATTTAAATAAAAATTTGGAAGAAAAAAAAGTATGAGAATGCTGTAGAACTGAATGGGCAGACCATACTTATTCACCATTTTCCCAACCTCCTCTTTCTCCCAATCAAGAAAGACAATAGTACAACTGTAGCATACAAAACACCCTCAAATCTAAAATGCTGTGAGCAAGAAAGATTATCAAACCATTGTTTATTTTAATTTCAAAGAAGAAGTGGACTTTCTAAGCATGCCCAGACAGAGCAATCATAAAGAAAAGATTGATAAATTGTAAGACACAAAAATTTTAAAACATCCCCCAAACAAGAGAGGGGATGTGAAGACAAATGCAGAGGGTAGAGAGGAAAGAAGACAGTACACTGCTGGCTTTGAGGATAGAGGAAGGGGGGCAGGAGCCCAAGGGAGCACAGGAGACCTCTGGATGCTGGAAAAGCAGTCCTCATATACAAATGCACTGGGTAGCAGTGGAGACCCATGGGCCCAATCAGGCTTGGAGGCAACAATGCAGAGAAAACTCTGCAGATGCAGGCCTTGGACACAAACTCCTTCCTGCTATCATACTCCTGTGGAGGCTTCAGCCATGTAGGAGGAGCAGCTACTTTTCATTCTCATAAAGCTTTGCTATGAATGGAGCATGCTGAGGAGACAAAGGGCCACCCCAAAGTGGAAAACACTGAAAAAGTTAAAGTCCTTTGACAGAACAGGCCAAAGGCAGACCAGGTCTTCTTTTTCCTCAGAAAACATCAGAAAAAGTGTGACTATCCACAGTTGTCTCAGAGTTTCCATATCCTGCTTAGGAATTCCTGCAATAAAACAGAGTCTACTCTCACACATGGCTTATGAGACTCAGTCTCATCCATCTATGGTCTCTGTACTGTTTTCATTTGTCCCACAAGCCAGTCCTCAAAAATATTTATTGAATGAATCCAATAAATGAGCAAATGCAAAGTGGATAGACAAGTAAAAAGAACCAAATGTTGTCACAAAATATCACCGTTTTTCTTAGCATGAAGGTGCAGAGCTGGCAGTGAGATGGAGATTGGAAAAGATCCCTTGTTCTTTTAATCTCCCTAGGAAGGACCTGAATAAACATATCCCTCCCTGCAGTCAGGCATCCTGGCAGGTGTCCTTGCGCCCAGAATAGAAAGGTGTGGCTGAGCTCTGTTGCTGCTGCTGTAATTGGTATGCAGGCAAATGCTCCCAGCTCCCAGCACTGCTCCCAGCACATTAGAAATCTGAGGGGGTGGGTGCTAATAACCCATAATCAGTGTTGGATTTGCCAACAGCCAAGAGAAAAATGAACCTTTAATTGAGCGAGATTTGGCATCAATCAATGATGTGACTTTAGTCAGGCAAAACTGACAAATTACTGAGTCAGCCATCCAACTGTGAGAATCATTCTCTACTGGGGTGAAGGATGCAAAATGTGGATAAATGGCCTATCTTTACCCACCCCAGGACCGTAACTCACTGTGAAAAAAAATCGTCTATATTCATTTTTAAATTTTCCTGAGTTTCTTTTTTAAGTTATGTTTTGGCAGAGCTTAATTTATTTTGTAAACTCCAAGCCCCTTTACAGAAGCATTGTGTTTCATTTTATGCTGATGGTCATTTCCAAGTGACAACTGAATAGAATTCAATTAGCAGATATCTAGCCAGAGGGCTGAAGAAGGAGCTCGAAGTAACAATAGCAGGCCTGAGAATTCTCTCAGGATGGTGGTGATGGGTCAGCAAGGTTTTGGATCTTCTTGAATTTTCATATAAACAGAGCTACTAAGCAGCCAAACCAAGAAACCCGGCTGTGGACAACATTTACCACAAAACTAGGTGATGAGATATTCCTATGAACCCCAAATGCAAACAAGTTGGGATAAACCACCAAAAACAGCAAGCCCTGGGCTCTCTCCAGCAGCTGTGAGAAAGCAGAGGGAAGCCACAGGGCAGTTATAGACCTAGAACAGGAAAATCCAATATAGCCGATAGATAGGTGGGAGCACTTACAGGCCTACGGGAAACCATGTCGGTACTGGGAGGGGCTTTGCCCAATCCAGTCAGGGAGTGGGAGGGATCTGCAGTCAGCTGTGAGCTATAAACTTTCCAAACTGACCAACCAGGGCTCCCCTCCAGGACAAGACCCCACATGAGAGGAAACTGCTGGGAGTGGAATAAAAACTGAGCAGGATTGGTGCTTTAGACGGACAGCTGGCCCACAAAAGCAGGTAAAAATTAAGCAGCAGACACTTGTGCTGATGACCCTCCCTCCTACCAGCTGCAGGCAACCAGGCTGGCTCTCTATTGCTCTGGGCTCATTACTTGGCTGACCTATCTGGACACAGTTCTGCAGCTCAACACTTGTCATTCTTTCAGACACAGTTTTATATTCACCATCCTGGTTCATCATAATTTTCCTCAATTACTCCCAGTTCTGCCCATTAGAGTTAATAAAGAAGTCTCCTTCCTCTTCCATATGATGGGTTTCAAATATTTAACAACAGCTACACAGGCCCTCTAAAGGCATCTTTCTTTCAGGCCAAACATCTCTAGTTTCTTCAAAAGCTCCTTCTGGAATATGGCTTCCAGAATCCTGTCCTAGCCCCCTGCCTCTGGGCTTATTGAAGTTCAATTCATGGTTCATGCCAATCCTGGAACAAAAAAGCTTGTATTTAAATTCAGGAAGCTCCACCTCCCGGCTAGTCTATTACCCAGTCTGGGCCTCAGTTTTCTCATCTGTAATATGGGGATAATGTTACATTATATATTTATATTGAGAGTCAGTGAGATAATAAATATAGCGACTGTGAGAACTCTAGAGCATGGACAAAATATACATAACTGTTTGGGCACAATTTCTCAAAGTTGTAATATCACTGGTACTCCAACTTGTATTTCTATAAAGAGATCATTCCGTAAGTGATCTGTTGTGAAGAGGATGTGATGGGGCTATCTTTTCCCTTATTCTAGTCTCTAAGTTTTTATTAATACAGTTTGGGTTACATGAACTTGGAAGGCATATCACACTGTTGGTCCTCACTGAGTTGGCAGTAAGCTGAGCAAGAGCCACTCTATTGACTCTAGGTTTCTTAATTGTCTTAGACAAGGTCATAGTCATGTTACACAGCATTTTAATGAAGAGAGCTGCTGTCAGCCCCATATAGAGGACCTCTAATGATGAATTAGACCAGTCTATCATTCTTTCCCCATCTTGGTCCTAAAGTATATTTTTTTCTGGAGGAGGGAATATACAGAAATCTCTGCACCTTTCTCATTTAAAAACATTTCTAAAAATCCATGAAGAAGTTTATCCATAAACAAAGCCAAAGAAAAATGACAGACTAAGAAAACATACTTGAAATTAATATCATGGACAAAATGCTCATTTCCTTTATATACACAGTACTCCTGCAGATCAGTAAGCATTGTTTCAGTGGAACAATGAAGGTGGAAGCCAAATGAAGGTGGGGAGAGAGAGGGGAGTGGTACAGGGTAATATTAAATAGAGGGATGTTGGTATTTTATCCCTATTGTTGTGTTTTTGCCTTTCACCAAAGTGACCTGAGCACATTTTAAAGTTGACAGAATGAATCCACTAGGAAGGAAAGGTTAGTAATAGAGAGAAAAAAAGTGATCAGAAAAGAGAATGCAGAAAAGCAGTGGGATCCAAGGCACAGATGAATGGATTGAGCTTTGGTCAGAGGCACTAATTTGCAGTTATAACCAGAGAAAATGGTGGGAGTGTCCATGTAGATGTTAAGTAGTTTTGAACTTTTATTATTAGAAAGTCCAGGAGGTTCCCGTCTCATAGCTTCTGTGTTACCCACAAAATGAAAGATTCAAATAGTCCTTTCAGATAGTATGTAGTAGTAGAACAAATTCACTAATGAAACTTAGGACTCCTGGTCAGTGTTTGAGGATCCATTTGAATTTGGTGGTGGTGAACTCACATTGAGATATATCCACCCTATCGAGTGACTTTCTTTGTCATTATTATTGTCTTATTCATCTCAGGCTGCCATAATGAAATAACATAGTCTTGGTGGCTTTAAACAATGGAGATTTATTTTCTCAGTTCTAGACGCTGGGAACTCCAAAATCAAGGTGCCAGTCAATTTGGTTCCTGGTGAGAACTCTCTTTCTAGCTTATAGGTGGCTGCCATCTTCCTGTGTGCTCACATGACCTCTTCATATACAGAGGGTGCGGTTGGGGAGTGGGAGAGAAAGAGCAAGATCTCTGGTGTCTTTTCTTAGAAGGGCACTAACCCCATCATTAGCACCTGCCCTAATGACCTTACCTAGCCCTAATTACCTCCAAAGGCTCCATATCCAAATATTATCTCACTGAGGGTTAGAACCTCAATGTATGGATTTGGGGAGAAACAAAAGCATTCAGCTGAGAACAGCTGGACTGCTGGCATGCAGGTGATGAGAAAGATACTGATTTCAAGCAGGACTGAGATTTTATGGGAGGGTAAAAGGAAAAGACAGAAGCACAAGGACGTTTGTATTAATAAGAGTAGGACTCTAATGTACTTTAAATTTGATAAAGAGGGACTGAAGAAAGAAGATAAGGAAGTGATTAGCTGAGGTAAAGAAGGACCAAAGAACTGGCTTGTCTGTTGAGTTCAAAGAATAGTCATAATGGATATAGTTAAACAAGCAAACTAGGAGAGAAGATTAGAGATTGTTGTCAGAGTGGAGGAGTGGATGGGTAGGTCTGGTGATGAAAGCAGGTAAAAAAAATTTAGAAGTCAGAGTATTGAATGGCCATTTATGTTGTTATGAAGTCACCCAGCATTGTGGCAGGATTTAGAATACACAGTAGCTGTTGTGTTATCTTACCTCCAATAATACAGGGGGAATAAGTGGGAGACTAATACATGACAGTATTGTCAAATTACCTAAACCTCAGGACTGAGAGCAAATTTTTTTGGTTTGCTTGCTTTTTACAAGACAGTGGCGAAATAATGGTTTAGAAGTGGCAATAGAAACCAGTCAGGCATACTTCTGGCTCTAAGTTATGAAAGGGATGAAAATATTTAAAAACAAAACAAAACTAAACAAAACAAAAATCTGTTTGAGAGTACAAGGGAAGCAGAGTCCTCAGGGGAGATCCAGGCTTCCGTTGAGGAAAGAGGGTGGAGATACCAAAGAGCAAAAATTGAGAGGTCATCATGGAGGGGGTGGCAGATAAGGTCAAGATCAAACACATGTAAAACGTTGGTACAATAGGGCATGGATGGTGAGACTGGCATTACAAGCTTTGTTGAAGAGTCCCTTGACAGATGTCACAAATTTTTTTTTAAAGCTTACTTGAGTAATGGCTGATCAAAACAAGGTGCATTTGGTCTTACAGTTTCTTTGAGGAGGGTAACATGGGCTCTTAGTTCAGAGGGCTTTTTTCTTTTTCTTTTGAAGCGGGTGTTAACAAAAAATTACAGACTCCAGACATTGCTTGAACTACATCAATTAATCTTCAGAGCCATTCTGTAGTAGGATATAGTCTCCCACTTACAAACAAGGAAACAGAGACTTGGAGAGTTAAGTAACTTGCAGAAAATAACACAATAAATTGGAGAACCAAAATTAAAAGCTTCATTTATTAAAGGCAAATGGATCTATTAGATCCATTCTTTTTTTTTTCATTTTGTCATCCTTTTTTTTTTTCCACAAAAGTATAAATGACACACAAAGTCACATTAGTTTCAGGTGTACAATACAGTGATTCCACAAGTTTATACATTAGGCTGTGCTCACCACAAATGTAGTTACCATCTGTCACCATGCAACCCTATTACAATATCATTGACTATATTCTCTATGTTGTACCTTTCTTATTCATTCCATAACTGGAAGCCTGTATCTCCCATCCCCCTTCACCCATTTTGCCTATTCTCTCACCCTTTTTCCCTCTGGCAACCATCTGTTTGTTTTTTATATTTATGGGGCTGTTTCTGCTTTTGTTCATTTGTTCTGTTTTTTAAATTCCACATATAAGTGAAATCATATGGTATTTATCTTTCTCTGTCTGACCTGTTTCACTTAGCATAATACTCTCTAGGTCCATCCATGTTGTCACAAATGGCAAGATCTCATTCTTTTTTACGGCTAATATTCCATTCTCTTTATATGTATACCACATCTTCTTTTTCCATTTATTAACACTTCAGTTGCTTCCATATCTTGGCTATTGAAAATAATGCTGCAGTAAACATAAGGGTGCATCTACCTTTTTGAATTAGTGATTTCACTTCCTTTCATAGGTAAATACCCAGTAGTGGACTTATTAGTGCATATGGTATTTCTGTTTTTAATTTTTTTTTTTTTTCCAACGTTTTTTATTTTATTTTTGGGACAGAGAGAGACAGAGCATGAACGGGGGAGGGGCAGAGAGAGAGGGAGACACAGAATCGGAAACAGGCTCCAGGCTCCGAGCCATCAGCCCAGAGCCTGACGCGGGGCTCGAACTCACGGACCGCGAGATCGTGACCTGGCTGAAGTCGGACGCTTAACCGACTGCGCCACCCAGGCGCCCCTGTTTTTAATTTTTTGAGGAACCTCCATACTGTTTTTACTAGATTCATTCTTTTTCCTAACATGTTTGCCACCTAGTTCCAGATGAAGCTTAAACACAAAACCTCTGCTTTGCACACATAGTGCTTAAGAATCAGGAAGAGTTGTATACAATGACCAGTTGCATCACGTCTCCAGAGTCAAAAGCAGCAGTGCTCAAGCTTTCATAATGCTTTATAAGAAAAGTGGGATGGGGGCGCCTGGGTGGCTCAGTCAGTTGAGCATCCGACTTCAGCTCAGGTCACGGTCTCATGGCTCCTGAGATCAAGCCCCACGTTGGGCACTGTGCTGACGGCTCAGAGCCTGGAGCCTGCTTCTGCTTCTGTGTCTCCCTCTCTCTCTGCCCCTAACCCACTCGCATTCTGTCTCTGTCTCTCTCAAAAATAAATAAACATTTAAAGAAAAATTTAAAAGAAAAGTGGGATGAATTTCTTCATTGGAACTAGCAAGAAAGTCACCTGATCAATTTAGAGCATGGAGCAGTCTTTCCATTTCCCTCCTCCATCTTACCTTTCTCTTTGCACTAGAGCCTTAGCCTCATCTTGTACCAGATTGAATTGTTTTACACCAAAGAGAATGTTCTCAGCATTCTCCAGCACATTAACTTCATTTTTCACCCACTCCCCTCCTCTTCTATGGTTCTAATAAATACCATCAACATTTTTCAGTGTCACCTTAATGTTGATAAAACACCTGAACATCTGAAACACCTGAAACATCTGAAACATCTGAAACACCATAATAACAAAATAATATTCCATGGTATACTGGTATCATAATGTATTAAATCAACCCCACATTTGTTGAACTTCCAGCATTTTTCCAATTATGTTATTATATACAGCATTAGCATTGCTAATCTGCATATCCATGATTACTGCTTTAAGAGAAATTGTTGCATACACTTTTTGACTCAGAAAGTATTGTTGAGTCAAAAAATATGAAATATTTTAATGGACACAAATTAAACTTTTCTCTAGAGATGTCTTACCAATTTACATTCCTACTAACAGTATATAAGAGGGTTTTCTTATACCTTGCTCATTCTGGGAGCTATCGTTCTTTTTGATATTGTTTCATAAAATAAGCAAAGAGCATTATCACATTTATACTTTAATTTTTGAATTAGTAGTAAAATTGCACATTAATTTCATGTGCTTATTGGTCACATATATTTTGTGTTTGGGTTTTGCCTATTTGAGTCCTTTGCTTAATATTTTCTAAGGAGCATCAGTCTTTTTTATAATGACTTATCATTTGGTCTACTGTATGGATAGCAACTACTTTTTCTAGTTCGTTGTTGCCTCTTTTAGGGTGCCTATAAAGTTATTATAGAGAGAGACATTGAAATGTTCCATATAAATGAAATTCATCCATCTTTTTCTTTACTGGATTTTCCTTTGGTGATTTTAGAAAAGCCTTGCCACTTCCAAGGTTATACAGATATTTCATGGTTGCTGGTTTCTATCAGAAATTGTTCATCTATTGTTCTCATTTAAAAACATATTTCTGTAGAAATTTACATGCACTATGGCTAAAGGAGGACAGATACCATGTCATTATGTTTAGCACCTTGTACATCTCTGTTAGTATTCAGTGAATACTTTTTGAATGAAAAAAAATATTATCTATATGGAATACATGAAGATGTGAAATTAGGATATACCTTTATTTTTTCCAAATGATTAGCCTTTTGTCCAATTCTGCATATTAAATGATCCATCTTTTCCCTACTGATTTGAAATATTAAATTTATCATGTAATAATTTTTAAATAGTAATTTGCACTTGCAATAAAGGTTTGTGTTACTGATAATAAATCCACAGAGACAACTAACATAAATATTTCACGGCAACTTTTTTCAAGATATATCTCCAGGAATACAGTTGAGATATATGTACTTAATTTTACTCAGAAGGA
This sequence comes from Panthera uncia, assembly GCF_023721935.1. Lineage (NCBI taxonomy): Eukaryota > Metazoa > Chordata > Mammalia > Carnivora > Felidae > Panthera > Panthera uncia. Next base: position 87,660,930 of record NC_064816.1, on the reverse strand, counting down.
TTCATGCTACATACAGTTAGTATATATTTTCACCACCTGTCACTATTTGTTTGTGTTTGTTTATAATGTTTCCTTCCTTTCAAATATTGTGTATCTTTTGCAGTCAAATTTACATATCTTCATTTTACAGTTGCTGAGTTTTCATGCTTAGAAAAGCTTTCTGTTATGCTTAGATTATTAAAATGTTTACCTAACTTTTGTGGGATGTTTATTTTCCCTTTTTTTTTTTTTTTTTTTTTTGCATTTGTATGTTTGATAACTACAGAATTTAGCTGTAGGAATCAATTGGTGTGAAAGCCTAACTTTTCCAAATGGCCAATAGTTATCCAATAGTGATATTAAAAATGCATTATTTTCCACTGATATGAAATACTACCTTCATTAGGTACTAAATATTTGTATATTTTTGAGTCCATTGTTAGATCTCCTATTCTGATCCATTGATTTATCATTTGTGCACTGGTGATGCCAAAATTGAATAAGCAATGAAGCCTTACAATTCTTTTTTTTTTTTTCAGACACAATTATTTTATTATATCTCACAGTTTCACAGTTTATGGGTCATGATTTCAGGCAGGGCTCAGCTGGGAGATACTTGAGCTTCATGTGATTTTGGTGGCGGTCACTCATTGGTGTCAGCTGGCAGCCAGGCTGGTCTGAGGGTCCTAAGATGTCATCACTTGAATGATTGGCTCCCCGGGACAGCTGGGGGCTGGGCTGCACTGGACCCTTCTCCCTTGCTATGTAGTCTCAGGACCTTTCCGTGTGGTCTCTCTAGCAGAGGGGCTGGTCTGCTACCCAGCTGTAAGAGACAGACTGTGGTTTTTTTTTTTTGTTTGTTTGTTTGTTTTGCCTTACAATTCTTTTAAATACATAGTAGCACTAGTTTCTTTTAATTATTCCCTTTCAGAATGTTCTTGGGTAATTTTGGAATGCCTATTCTTTCACATAAACATAGAATCATTTTAGTAAGTTATCAGAAAGACTGAATTGTCCACGATGAAGTCAGTAGGTTACATTTTTGGATCTTGGAAAAATAATTCTAAATTTTATCTGTTGGCATAAACATGCAAATGTAGCCAAGTAACAGAGAAGGCTTGCTTTATCAGATATTAAAATATTGAAGTATGTAAAAACATAAGATAAAATAGCAAGACACTTGCTCAAAAACAGAAAGATCAATAGTGAGGTTAGTGTAGTAACAGAAATCTCTTTACAACAGGAATTTATTTTAATGGCTTAAAATATGTGAATACCAATTTTACAAATTCTACAAAGTAATTTTCTATAAGTTATATTGGGCAAAATATTCAAATGTAAGCTCTTAAAAATAATCATCTGGGGGGATATTTTGGCAAAAGCTAAACATCAGTGAGAAATGGGTTACTCACAAACTTCTGAATAAGATTTTAAGCATGATGTCACGGTTGTAAAAAAATATCTTGCTTTAATCCTTCCTGAAGATAGACTGAATGAGATTTTTTCTCCTTAAAACAATTTTCAAGAAAATTCTTCCTGAGAGATCCTTAAAGTCAAGAAAATTAGGATACACTTTAGTACCAGTTTACTATACCCACAGCTGAATTTTGCTATTGCATGCTTAAAATATATCAAAATAACAATGATAGTAATGATTGCTCCTCTGAATTTTCAGGATCAATTTAATCATATATATTTATGTATTCATTTAGGTATATACTAATTTATGGCCATTAAGTTCTGTGTGTGGTGTTCAAAAATTGTGTCTTTCAAGTAATAAACCTAGCCAAGTATATTTACCTATGTCAGCCAATGAAACTAAGTAAGGAAAAGAAGAATTCTAAGGTCATCATTCAATTCTTTACCAAGCTTATGTTTAATTTATTGTGGTTCATATAATTGATCTTGAAAATGAGGTTAATATCCTGTCAGATATTGGTTGGCAGAGTTTGGGATCTAATGCTTAGCAGTTATATTATTTTGCTATTGTTATACAATCACCACAAACTTTGTGGCTTAAAAATACCCATTTATTAACTCACTGTTCCATAGGTTAGACGTCTGGTACAATGTGACAGAGCTCTCTGCTCTGGATCTCATAAGGTGTCAGCTAAGCTACGTTCTCGTTTGGAGAATGAGATTCTGGGAAAAATCTACTTATAAATTCATTCAGGTTGTTGGCAGAATCCAGTTCCTTGCAGTTGTAGGAGTAAGGTCCCTGTTTAATTGCTGGTTGTTGGCTGGGGGTCACTCCCAACTCAGAAATCACTCTCAAATCCTTTCCATTTGGCTTCCTCCATCTTCAAATCAGCAACAACGCACTGAAACTCTCCCACGCTTTGAAACTCTCACTTTCTCTTCTGCTACTAGCCAGAAAACTCTGCTTTGGTTTGGTCCACCTAGTTAATCTCCCTATCTCAAAGTCACCTGATTAGTAACTATAATCCTATTTGCAAAATCCCTCTTGTCATGTAAAGTAATATAATCAAAGGAGTAAAGTCAGGGAGCTGAGATCCTAAGGGCCATTTTAAGGACTTTGCCTACTACAGTGGTAAAAGAAGCAATTCATTCTTTAAAGACATTTATTTTGCTAAATGTTTGTTACTTGGTGTTGTCTTCCCCACTCCAAACCATTTCTATTGATATTCTTTTTTTTTAATTTTTATTTAATTTATTTTTTTAATTTACATCCAAATTAGTTAGCATATAGTGCAACAATGATTTCAGGAGTAGATTCCTTAATGCCCTTTACCCGTTTAACCCATCCTCCCTCCCACAACCCCTCCAGTAACCCTCTGTTTGTTCTCTATTATTTAAGAGTCTCTTATGTTTTTGTCCCCCTCCCTGTTTTTATATTATTTTTGCTTCCATTATGTTCATCTGTTTTGTATCTTAAAGTCCTCATATGAGTGAAGTCATAGGATATTTGTCTTTTTCTGACTAATTTCCCTTAGCATAATACCCTCTGGTTCCATCCACGGTAGTTGCAAATGGCAAGATTTCATTCTTTCTGATTGCCAAGTAATACTCCATTTTTTATATATACCATACCTTCTTTATCCATTCATCTGTCGATGGACATTTGGGCTCTTTTCATACTTTGTTCCATACTATTGTTGATAGTGCTGCTATAAACATTGGGGTGCATGTGCCCCTTCGAAACAGCAGGCCTGTATCCCTTGGGTAAATATCTAGTAGTGTAATTGCTGGGTCGTAGGGTAGTTCTATTTTTAATTTTTTGAGGAACCTCCATACTGTTTTCCAGAGTGGCTGCACCAGCTTGCATTCCCACCAATAATGCAAAAGAGATCCTCTTTCTCTGCATTCTCGCCAACATCTGTCATTGCCTGAATTGTTAATGTTAGCCATTCTGACAGGCGTGAGGTGGTATCTCCTTGTGGTTTTGATTTGTATTTCCCTGATGATGAGTGATGTTGAGAATTTTTTCATGTGTCAGTTGGCTATCTGGATGTCTTCTTTGGAGAAGTGTCTAGTCATGTCTTTTGCCCATTTCTTTACTGGATTATTTGTTTTTTGGGTGTTGAGTTTGATAAGTTCTCTATAGACTTTGGATACTAACCCTTTATCTGATATGTCGTTTGCAAATATTTTCTCCCATTCTGTTGGTTGCCTTTTAGTTTTGCTGATTGTTTCCATTGCTGTGCAGAAGCTTTTTATTTTGAGGAGGCCCCAATAGTTCATTTTTGCTTTTGTTTCCCTTGGCTCCAGAGACGTGTTGAGTAAGAAGTCGCTGCAGCCAAAGTCAAAGAGGTTTTCGCCTGCTTCCTCCTTGAGGATTTTGATGGCTTCCTGTCTTACATTTAGGTCTTTCATCCTGTTTTGGTTTATTTTTGTGTATGGTGTAAGAAAGTGGTCCAGATTCATTTTTCCGCATGTTGCTGTCCAGTTTTCCCAGCAGCACTTGCTGAAGAGACTGTCTTTATTCCATTGGATACTCTTTCCTGCTTTGTCAAAGATTAGTTGGCCACACGTTTGTGAGTCCATTTCTGGGTTTTCTATTCTGTTGCATTGATCTGAGTGTCTGTTCTTGGTCCAGTACCATACTGTACTTCATGATTACAGCTTTATAATACAGCTTGAAGTTCAGTATTGTGATGCCTCCTGCTTTGGTTTTCTTTTTCAAGATTGCTTTGGCTATTCAGCGTCTTTTCTGGTTCCATACAAATTTTAGCATTGTTTGTTCTAGCTCTGTGAAGAATGCTGGTGTTATTTTGATAGGGATTGCATGGAATATGTAGATTGCTTTTGGTATTATTGACATTTTAACAATATTTGTTCTTCCTATCCAGGAGCATGAAATATTTCTCCATTTTTTGTGTGTCTTCTTCCATTTCTTTCATAGGTTTTCAATAGTTTTCAGTGTATAGATTTTTAACCTCTTTGGTTAAATTTATTCCTAGGTATTTTATAGGTTTTGGTGCAATTGTAAATGGGATTGATTCCTTGATTTCTCTTTCTGTCACTTCATTGTTGGTGTATAAGAATGCAACCGATTTCTGTGTATTGATTTTATATCCCACCACTTTGCTGAATTCATGGATCAGTTCTAGCAGTTTTTTGGTGGAATCTTCTGGGTTTTCCATATAAAGTATCATGTCATCTGCAAAGAGTGAAAGTTTGACTTCATCCAGGCTGATTTGGGTGACTTTTATTTCTTTGTGTTGTCTGATTGCAGAGGCTAAGACTTCCAATACTATGTGGAATAACGTGGTGAGAGTGGACATCCCTGTCTTGTCCCTGACCTTAGGGGGGGAAGCTCTCAGTTTTTCCCCATTGATGATGATATTAGTGTTGGGTCTTTCACATATAGCTCACATAGATCTCAAGGTATCATCCTTATATCCCTACTTTCTTTAGAGTTTTTATCAAGAAAGGATTCTGTATTTTGTCAAATGCTTTCTCTGCATGTATTGAGAGGATCATGTGGTTCTTTTACTTTCTTTTATTGATGTGATGAATCATGTTGATTGTTTTGTAGATATTGAACCAGCCCTGCATCCCAGGTGTAAATCCCACTTGGTCGTGGTGCATAATTTTTTAACTGTATTGTTGGATCCGGTTGGCTAATATCTTGTTGAGGATTTTTGCATTCATGTTCATCAGGGAAATTGGTCTATAGTTCTCCTTTTTAGTGGGGTCTTTGTCTGGTTTTGGAATCAACATTCTGGCTTCATAGAAAGCTTGGAAGTCTTCCTTCCATTTCTATTTTTTGAAAGAGTTTCAAGAGAATAGGTGTTAACTCTTCTTTAAATGTTTGGCAGAATTCCCCTGGAAAGCCATCTGGCCCTGGACTCTTGTTTTTTGGGAGATTTTTGATTACTAATTAGATTTCTTTACTGGTTATGGGTCTGTTCAAATCTTCTATTTCTTCATGTTTCAGTTTAGGTAGTTTATGTTTCTAGGAATTGTCCATTTCTTCCAGATTGCCCATTTTATTGGCGCATACTTTCATTCTTGATTTTATTTATTTGGGTCTTTTCCTTTTTCTTTTTGATCAGACTGGCCAGGGGTTTATCAATTTTGTTAATTCTGTCAAAGAACCAGCTTCTGGTTTTATTGATCTGTTCTACAGGTTTTTTTTTTGTTGTTGTTGTTGTTGTTTTTGTGGTTTTTTTTTTGGTTTCAATAGCATTGATTTCTGCTCTAATCTTTATTAATTCCTGTCTTCTGCTAGTTTGGGGTCTTATTTGCTGTTCTTTTTCCAGCTCTTTAAGGTGTAAGGTTAAGTTGTGTATCTGAGACATTTCTTCCTTCTTTGGGAAGGCTGGGATTGCTATATACTTCCCTCTTATGATCGCCTTTGCTGTGTCCCAGAGGTTTTGGGCTGTGGTGTTATCATTTTCATTGGCTTCCATGTACTTTTTAATTTCCTCTTTAACTTCTTGGTTAGCCCATTCATTCTTTAGTAGAATAGTCTTTAGTCTCCAAGTATTTGCTACCTTTCCAAATTTTTTCTTGTGGTTGATTTTGAGTTTCATAGCATTGTGGTCTGAAAATATGCATGGTATGATCTCAATCTTTTTGTACTTGTTGAGGGCTGATTTGTATCCCAGTATGTGATCTATTTGGAGAACGTCCCATGTGCACTTCAGAAGAATGTATATTTCTCTGCTTTAGGATGAAATGTTTGAATATGTCTGGTAAGTCCATCTGGTCCAGTGTGTCATTCAAAGCCATTGTTTCCTTATTGATTTTGTGTTTATATGATCTATCCATTGTTGTAGATGGGGTGTTGAAGTCCCCTACTATTATGGTACTATTATCAATGAGTTTATGTTTGTGATTAATTGATTTATATAAGTGGGTTCTTCCACATTTGGCGCATAAATGTTTATAATTGTTAGGTCTTCTTGGTGGATAGACACCTTAATTATGATATAATGCCCTTCTCATCTCTTGTTACAGTCTTTATTTTAAAGTCTAGATTGTCCGATACAAGTATGGCTACTCCAGCTTTCTTTTATTGACCATTAGCATGATAGAGTGTTCTCCATCCCCTTATTTTCAATCTGAAGGTGTCTTTAGGTCTAAAGTGGGCCTCTTGTAAACAGCGTATAGATGGATCTTGTTTTTTAATCCATTCTGTTACCCTATGTCTTGATTGGAGCATTGAGTCCATTGATGTTTAGAGTGAGTACTGAAAGATACGAGTTTATTGCCATTATGTTTTTTTGTAGAGTTGGAGTTTCTGGTGGTGGTCTCTGGTCCTTTCTAATCTTTTGTTGCTTTTGGTATTTATTTATTTATATATATATATATATATATATATATATATTTTCGTCTTTTCTCCCCTCAGAGAGTCCCCCTTAAAATTTCTTGCAGGGCTGGTTTAGTGGTCACAAACTCCTTTAATTTGTTTGGGGAACTTTTTATCTCTCCTTCTATTTTGAATGACAGCCTTGCTGGATAAAGAATTCTTGGCTGTATATATTTTCCGATTCAGCACGTTGAATATATCCTACTGCTCCTTTCTGGTCTGCCAAGTTTCTGTGGCTAGATCTGCTGCAAACCTGATCTGTCTTCCCTTGTAGGTTAAGGACTTTTTTTTTTCCCTTACTGCTTTCATGATTCTTTTCTTGCCTGAGTATTTTGTGAATTTGACTCTGATATGCCTTTTTGATGGTCAGTTTTGTTGAATCTAATGGGAGTCCTCTGTGCTTCCTGGATTTTGATGTCTGTATCTTTCCCCAGGTTAGGACAGTTTTCTGCTATGATTTGCTCACATAACCCTTCTACCTCTTTTTCTCTCTCTTCATCTTCTGGCACCTCTAAGATTCTGATGTTTTTTGTTCCTTTTTAATGAGTCACTGATTTTTCTAATTCTTAAATCGTGCTCTTTTGCCTTAGTCTCCTTCTTTTTTTCTGCCTCATTATTCTCCACAAGTTTGTCCTCTATATCACTGATTCACTGTTTTGCCTCATCCATCCTTGCTGCTGTGGCATCCATTTGAGATTGCAGCTCAGTTATAGCATTTTTTATTTCATCCTCACTAGTTTTTACTTCTTTTATCTCTGCAGAGAGGGATTCTAATCTGTTTTCGACCCCAGCTGGTATTCTTATTATTGTGATTCTAAATTCTGTTTCAGAAATCTTGCTGCTCATTGTGTTGATTGATTAAGTCCCTGGCTGTCGTTTCTTCCTGCTCTTTCTTTTGGGGTGAATTCCTTCATTTCATCATTTTGGAGGGAGAAAAGGAATTGATAAGGTAAAAAAAAATTAAATTAAAAAATTAAAAACAACACACACACACACACACAAATCAAATAAAGGATGCTAGATCCTAAGTGTGTTTTTGTCTAGTTATTGAAAGGAGCTTGATAGATTAGAGAAAAAAGGGTAGGGGAAGAAAAGAAAAAAGAAAAAAAAGGAAAACGTTTGAAAATTTGAGAAAATGAGTACAATGAAATAGAATAAAATGAAATTATGGAAGTAAAATAGAATTTGAAAAATTTACAAAAAAGTAAACAAAATATAGTAGAAAAAATAAAGAAAAATATTTTTAATAAAAATTAAAAATACAAATAATTTTTTTCCCTTTCTGTATTCAAGAAAAAGAAAAGAAACGAAAAAGAAAAAGGAAAAAAAAATAAAATAGAATAGATGGACCAGCAACCAGATTGAAATACAATTGAAATTGTACCGGTTTCCCCTAGAAATCAAACTATGAAGCACTTTATAGAACATAAACTAAGCAGGCGGAGAGATTTGTGATGTTCTTGAAGAGCAAGGTTGGTCCAGTTGGGTGGGACTTAGTGTAACAGCTCCATTCTCCCTAGATGGCCCTGCTTAGCTTACTGGGGTGGGTTGTTGCAGTGCTTGTAGGTGTGTAAACGCATGTGCAGGAGGAGTGAAAATGGCATCACCCAGCTACCCAGTCTCTAGTATTGGAACTCTGTCCTCTCCCTGACCAGCAATCATGCACCTGTCCTTTGTCTTGGGCTTCCATCCACTCCCCGCTTTTATACTGTCTGTGACCAAGCCATCAGGTTTCCAGGCAGCACCTCCTTCCTGAATTTTATCTCAAATGTGGCTGTGTTTCCCGACCCCTCACTTCTGAGGGCCTGCTGCTTTGACCCATTCAGACCCTCTTGGGGAGGGTCTCACCAAGCAATGACTGGTTGCCCACCATACCCAGGAACGTTCATGGGACCGTGCTGCTGCCAATCTCAGAGATTGCAGCTGGGTGCTAGCCTGCCCCAGAAAATGTTCTCGCGATCATGTAGCAGCAGTGTTTCAGGGATTATGGAAAATCACAGCACACATCTGGCACCAGCCTTCACCTTTAATGACCTTCTTTCAGCACCAGAGAGTGTGGTTGTTCTTTGGGGTCTGCTGGGACCAGGTGGCCACACAGCCTCTACCAAATGTCCTTCCAGCAGTGGAACCACTTCTCCCCATGTGGCCTGAGGACCTCCTGGACCCCACTCTCCTCCTGGGGATTCACCCTTCCCACCAGAGCACCACCAGGTATTGAGCTGTGGAGTTTCAGACTCTCCGTCCCCCCCTGCTTATAAAGTCTTAATAGAATTTAAACCCTCTCCTTTCTCCTTTCTCCCTTTTAAGTTCAGTCCCTGTGGCTGTTTCCACTTTTCCACTTTCTCTCCAGCTGCTTTTGGGGGGGGTGCTTTCCCCAAACTCTCCCTCGGTCTGTCCTCTTTCCACAAGCAAAAACAGCTCCCTGCCCTCTGCAGCTTCTCTCTCCCCCAGTTCACCTCTCCGCACAACGTACCTGCTGAGTTCTGTGGTTCACGTTGTGCAGATTGTTGTGTTAATCCTCAAATCAGTTTTGTAGGTTTGCAGGATGGTTTAGTGTTGATCTGGCTGTATTTCATAGACGTGAGACACAAAAAAAACTTCCATGCTGTTCCACCATCTTGGCTCCTCCCCTCCACTGTTAATATTCTAGTGATAGAAATTTGATACAGCTAACTTCAAAGAGACCATCAACCCACTAGGGGTCTCCAAGCCTTAGGGAAACAACATTTGTCATTTTTGTTCATTCAGTACATACATTTTCATTGCTGTATTAGGGTTCTCCAGAGAAACAGAACCAATAGTGTGTGCGTGTGTATATATATATATATGTGTGTGTGTGTGTGTGTGTGTGTACATGTATATATGTATAGTATGTATTCACATGATAGATATAAGAGGAGATTCCTTATAGCAAGAGATTCATGCAATTATGGAGGCCAAGAAATCCCAGGATCTGTCATCTGCATGCTAGAGAACCAGGAAAACTAGCGGTACAATTTAGTCCAAGTCTGAAAGCCTGAAAACTTTGGTGATGTAGGGATTTGGTGATGTAGGTCTGACTCTAAGTGTCCAAGAATCTGAGGTTTGATGGCATAAGTCCTGTTCTGAGTCCAAAGGCCTGAAGGCACAAGACAGTAGATGTTTCAGCTAACAGAGAAAGGTTAATTAACCCTTTCTCCCTTTTTTTGTTCTATTCAAGCCCTCAGCAGATGGGATGATACCCAAATCAGTGAGCATGATCTTCTTTACTCAGCCTACTGATCCACATGCAAATTTCTTCCATAGTCACCCCTACAAATGGCGCATCTAGAAATAATGTTTTAGGAGCTATCAAGGCATCCCTGAGACTAGTCAAATTGACATGTAAAATTAATCATCAGAGTTGCCCATTTGGTGATAGACACTGTGCTAGGCTATGGGGGGTGCAATGGTAAACAAAAGCTCCTGTTTTCCTCGAGTTTAAAGTTTAGATAAGAGAAAGAGATGTTGATACAAACTAATGAAATAAATACATATAGACTTGTGTAAACTTATGATAAATGCTCCAAAGGAGAGGAGAACATATAAAAGGGGAAGTTGGGAACAGGACTCCAGGAGGCACTGTCCCCATAGAATAAGATGTCAACAGTGTCTCTGAAGTTGAATGACACTGTGTCCCTGCAGCAGTGTCAGGGAATGAAGAGCTGAGGTGTGAAGAAAGAATTAGGAATTACCTAGGGAAAGGGGCTTATGGTGGGAGAAAGAATACAGGCAGAACAAAGAGCATGTACAAATGGTCTGTGGCTGGAGGAAATACACTGTGCCTGGGTTAATGTGGCTGGAGCTCATAGTGAAAGGGGACTAGAAGGGTATTGTTGGACATAATACCAGAAAGGACAGCAGGATTTGCTCTACTCAGAGCCTCGATGATCACGTTGAGCATTTTGATCTTTATCCTAAGAGCACTGAGAAGCCCTGGAACTGTTTGTAGCAAAAGGCTGACAAGACCATGTCTGAGTTTTGAAATGATCACTCTGGCTGCTAGGTGGAGAGTGGTTGAGAGCAGCAGGTAAAAAGTGCTGCTGCATTATGATTTGACAGCGCTCAGAATGTAAGATTTCATTAGCGTTTCCCTAATAACTTAGGCTCTTACAAGCACTGTGATTGAAAACTCTAGTTCTCTCACCTTAAAGCCTTAGTAGGTTAAGTCCCTAATAATAGGTGCCTGTACTGTGCAATATTATGTACTGGGCCACGATGTACTTTGTAGAAGAAGAAGAAAAACAATACCGAAAACCCAAAGAACTCCACTGTTTTTTCAGTAATATGCCTGTGGTTTTGCTTCAGATGAAAAGGTTACATGTCGTCATTCTTCAGAGTTTTCTAACCATCACCACAGTGAGTGAGATTGTTGTTGGAAAACCCCTCCTTTATTATATGTGGGAATCCCCACTTCACCTATGCTTCCTCAAGCTTTGGTTGTTTGAGTCATTATCATCTTCTATCCAAAAGAAAAAATAAAGTAAACGAGAACAGACAAAAATGTGAGAATTTATCTGGGCAACTAATGAATAATTTTTTTCTTTTTCTTTTCTTTTCTTTTCTTTCTTTCTTTCTTTCTTTCTTTCTTTCTCTCTTTCTTTCTTTCTTTCCTTATTTCTTTGTTAACAATTTCCTTTAAACTCCACTGTTAGGAGGGCAATCCTTCCTTTGATGCCTACATATATATTAGACCATTTGTCTCTTTATATTCTTTCTGCCAGGAAGTTCAGAACCAATCATAGTTTGAGTAATAGTAACCACATAAGTCACAGATTGGTTATTTGTGCCCCTTTATTGATTCACAGGCTCTCTTTGCTTTCTGATTTTCCACTTGTAGTTTTATGACACAGGTGCCAAACCCTCTCCTGGGTTGGTTCATAGGGAGAATCCAAACTGGTTCTAACCTGTGCCTAGGTATGGGGTGAGGCTTTCTCCTGTTCATAGCCCCATATAGGTGTTCATGACCTCACCTTTTGTGCCAAACCATGTGATGGAAGCTTGTTCATGAGAAGTGGGTCATGAGAAGTGGGATAGGATGGTAGGAGAAGGAGGCCAAGGAAAGCCTCTGTTTGGCAGATGACCTCTGCTGGGTAGAGGTCCTCCTGAGAGACTGTCCATTTCAATTCAGTCCCTTGATTGTCAGGATGCCCATCTTTCCCCTAACCCGTCCTTTCCAGTCTCAAGGATGCTGCCTCACTCATTCTTTCCTCTTTATTTATTTTATTTTATTTTATTTTATTTTATTTTATTTTATTTTAAACTAGTGAATAATTTTTAAAGGCAATACCTGAGTGCAGAATTATCCTGGTTTTATGCCTCAGCTCCCTCCCCACTTAAGTGAAATTTAACATTCAGATCAGTGTCTTAAACCATTTAACAGAACCCAAAACCAGCAGATCTAGTTACCTGATTTTGCCGATTTTGTGATTTCCAGTTTGCAGGGTTGGGCAGGACTGTAATTGATATGATGGACTAAAAAGACCATGTAACCCAAATCAGCCCATATCTCATGGGCTTTTCCCCTCCTCTGCCTTGCCACATATACACATTCTCTACCTATATTATTCAGAATTATCCAGAGAAACAGAACCAATAGTGTGTGTATGTGTGTGTTATTGCATATATGTATGTAGTATGTTATATTTACATATATGTACTATTGTACTATATGTATATATAAGTGTATATACAACATACATATATATTTTTATATAATACATAATATATATTATATATAGCATATAATATATATGTTGTATATACACTGTTATATATATACACTATGTGTATGTGTGTGTGTATACACACTATGTATATATCATGTATTTTATATATATATATATATATATATATATATATATGCATACTAAATATATACTATAAAATATACACTACGGGAGCCAACTCCCAATCCAAGGACAGGGGGATATGAGATGAGAAGATGCAACTTAGCAACAAGGCAGGAAAAAGAATAGAGGTGAATTCCTCTTTTTTCTACCTTTTGTCCCATTCAAGCCCTCAATGGTTTAGATGATGCCCACTGACACTGGGGAGTGAAATCTACTTTACTGAATACATCAATTCAAGGGGTAATCCCTTCCAAAACATTTTCACAGGCAAACCCAGAAATAATGTTAATCTGGGCACCCTTTAGCCAGTCGAGTTGACACAAAATTAACCATCACTCTACCTAGTCCTCCTTAACAATATATGCAGATTTTCTTGTTAAACTCTTAAAGGATACAGTGAATATGGCTTACTGAGCTCTTTTCAGACAAATTCTATCTTCCCTTACCATGAAGTTGTATAATAGCTCCTGCCTCTGTCCTTCATGAGCTCTAGGTCACCTTGGGGAAAATTATGTTTTTACATCCTTTAGTTTTCTGATCTCTAAAGTTTGTGTAATGATGACAGTATCTATTGCCTAGAGTTTGGTGGAGATTAAATGAAAAACAAATAAAGCTCTTCAAACAGGAACTGGTATAAAGTAAGTGTTTAACAAGTGTTAGCTATTACTAATTGTTCTTCATGGAAGAAGCACCAGAACATCAAGTCTGGATTCAGTTGGGATCTCCAAAATTGTATTGTATGGCTTGGCAAGGACTTTGTGAATTTCACCTTAATATTGTCATTGTTGTTTTTTAACCCAGGAAATTGTCAGTTCCAGATTAGACAGAACATCTATCCTTCCTTATCAGATATTTCCTCTTCTTCATAATTTTACAAAGAATGTTCTCTAATTATTCAGGTTTGCCTAATCAGGTATTCTGAATCATCTTTGTCCTTTTCTTCTGTACACTCAAGCTGCACTTCAAAGGCCTCACAACCCAGAAGTCACAACAACTCAGTAACAGCCCAGGATATGCTCACATTTAAGATGCCTTATTATTCTAAGTAATAGAAGATACCAATAGAAGATATAAATAACTCTCAGGTATATAAGTTTACAGGGCAGATGTTTCTCATTATTTTGTCCCATCACTATAACATCAAACTTTATGTTAAAATCTACTCTCCTTAAAATGTGTTATACTTACTTAAAGCAGTAGCCATAAAGATATAAATCACACCCTGCATTTACTGTGCACATAGTTATTAATAAAGCCAAGCACAAGGTTGTTAGGCTCTCTTTCAATGCTCTCTTTCTTAATCTTCTGAGTATTCTTCATCTCCACCAGTCAAGCAGATTTTGTAGATCTGTACTTTCTGTGGTCTGTATTGAAAAATCATTTTTTCCAATATAAAATTAGATTAAATATACCTTTTCAAATTTATAAACCTTGGAAATTTTGATATGACCACTTGCCCTTCTTCTCCTTCCTCCTTTGTTCACCTCTACAATCTTGTTGGCGATACCTTCAAAATATATCTGGTATCTGAACATTTCTCAATACCCCCAGTGCTGCTCTTCCGGGATCACCTGGATTATGGCACAGTTTCCTACTTCTCTCTCTTTTTTGAATTAATTAATTTATTTTGAGAAAGAGACAGACTGAGTGGGGGAGGGGCAGAGAGAGAGGGAGACAGAGAATCCCAAGGAGACTCCGTGCTGCCAGCACAGAGCCCAGCACAGGACTCAAATCAACGAAGCTGTGAGATCATGACCTGAGTTGAAACCAAGAGTCGGACGCTTAACTGGGTGAGCCACCCAAGCGCCCCTATGTCACTATTACTTCTATGATATGGCTCATCACCCTTGGTCACTTTATTCTGGCCACACTGGCTTCCTGCTGACATTCCAGGCATACTTTAGTGCCTTAGGGGTTTTGCACTGCTGTACCCCAGATAAGAACTGGAGCCATTCTCTTTCTTCCTTCAGTCACCTACTCAGTGGGGGCCTTCCCTGAAACCCTGTTTGAATGACAAACCCCTTTCTTCTGAATGCCCTATATTTTTTCACTGCTTTGTTTGTCTCTGTAGCGCTTATCACAATCTTAATATATTTTCCATTCATCTATTTGTTCCTTTTCTTTTTTTTTTTTTTTTCAAAAAAAATTTTTTTTTTAAATTTTTTTTATTTTTGGGACAGAGAGAGACAGAGCATGAACGGGGGAGGGGCAGAGAGAGAGGGAGACACAGAATCGGAAACAGGCTCCAGGCTCCGAGCCATCAGCCCAGAGCTTGACGCGGGGCTCGAACTCACGGACCGCGAGATCGTGACCTGGCTGAAGTCGGACGCTTAACCGACTGCGCCACCCAGGCGCCCCTATTTGTTCCTTTTCTATCTCTTCTCACTATGACATAAAATTTCATTAGTGCAAAAATTTCCATATATTTTGTTCACTGATGCAGAACAGTGTTTCACGTTTGGTAGTTGTTCACCTGTTACTTTCTGAGCCAATGAAAACAACCTCAGCTTTCTTTTCCTACTTTATCTCCTTTTCCCCATTCACTCATCATTTATTGAGCACTTCTTATATTCTAGTATTATAAGAATTATGCTGGGGTTACAAAAGTTAACAAGACAGCTTCTTCCCTTGAAAGGCTCACAGACTAGTAGAGGACCTCAACATGGGAACTAATCATTACAACATACTGATAAGTACTCTCATAATGAAATCTCATACAACATATATCGGAACATCAAAGGGGGTATGGTTAGTTTTACTTGGGTACTGGAGGTAGAACAGAAGGACTTGCTGAATAGGTTGAAGAAGGACTTCACTGATTGGACTGTAAGAGGAAGAACATTCCAAGCCAGAGGGAGCATAAGCAAAGTCTGGGGTAGTGAAGAACATGATGGATATTGGGGCTATAGTTGGTGAGGTAAGACTGGAACCGGGAGTGGCAAGAGAGAAGCCTGGCAAATGTTAACACAAGCGAGAATTCAGACACCCTTGTTTGCAAAGAAGCTTGGATTGTACTATTTAGGCAGTTGTGAGTCACTGAAATGTTTTAGTCAGAAAAGCATCCTGGTCAGATTTGTTTTTCTACCAACTTTAAGATGTTAGTCTGGTGCAACAGGGAATTTGAGGGGATTGAGATCAGGGCAAGGAACAGGTGGATTGTTTTAGAGTAACTCCCCATTCTTGCCTTCTTCATTTCTAGGCCTCTCGTTAACTCTGTGGAATAAACACACAGGCCAACCTTATTCATTCATTAATTCAACCAATATAGGTTAGGTCCCTACTCTGGGCACAGGCTATGGGGGATTATAGAAATGGACAAGATACAGAGCTCTTTCCTTAAAACATTTATAGTGTAGCAGGAGAGATAGGAAACAAATCAGTAATAAAAATAAAAGATGAAACCAATAGTATTATTATTGTAAATACCTAAAATGGCTGATTTTTAACACATTTTGTTTTGCTTTATTTTAGATTGCAACACTCTTCTTAATAAAATTCACCTTGAGAAATAGCGTTATTTGATGTAATGCTTTGTAATGCAAGGTCATGCTTTGAAATGTTATCAACTAGGGAATGTTGTAAGCTACAGTAAATAAATATTAGTCAAGGTTTTTTCTCCCATCATTTTATAATTTTATTTTTTAGTTTGTGGTAGAGAACTAACTTTATAAAGAAACAAATATTATTAGAGTACTTAGAATAGTTTAGTTAAAATAAGGAGTAATCAAGTAGAGGATATTAAGTATTAGGATGAACCCAAAGGATAGGAACATAATTCTAGTTTTTACAGGTTAATAAACAAAAACAAAGCTTTCAAAGTTGGTAATTGCCTTTTTCAGATCTAATTAATTGAAAGAAATTAAAGAGTTCTTTTGGGGGGTTTTGTGGGGGGGGGGTTGTTTTGTTTTGTTGTGCCACAAGGTGTGTTTTATTTTCATTAGTTATACAAATAATTTGCTACAATATACCAGAGCACACCAGAGAATTGGGCAGTCCGGTTGGGGGTTTCCCTCAGAGTCCTGACGGCCAAACTGGTGGCCTCGGCTCAGAGTGCCCAGGTTCACAGAGCAGTTTGTCACTTGTGTCCATCTTGCAGGTGGCTCTTCCTACTCCACATCATGACTGGGTGTCTTGAAGATGATGGGGGTGGGGAATCTTCTACATTCTTAGGAAATTTCACTCTGCTTCTCCTACTCAGTTGTCTCTCTGGTAGGCAGGGTGTTCCTCTCCTGTGTCTCTGTTTTCTACAGTTTGGCCTTATCAAAGCTGGCAATTTCCCCCTTGTCCAGTGTGGCTGCTGTTTTATTGTCTTTTCTTTTTTTTTAATTTTTTTAATGTTTATTTATTTTTGAGAGAGAGAAAGAGACAGAGTGTGAGTGGGGGAGGGACAGAGAGCATGGGAGACACAGAATGTGAAGCAGGCTCCAGGCTCTGAGCTGTCAGCACAGAACCCAACATGGGGCTCAAACTCACAAGCTGTGAGTTCATGATCTGAGCTGAAGTTAGACGCTTAACTGACTGAGCCACCCAGGCGCCCCTTAAAGTTGTTTTTTTTTAAATGACAAATTATTTTCTAAGAGGTTTACATTAATTTACAAATACAATGGCAAGGCATAAAAGTGCATGTTTCATCACACTTTGCCAGTTAGATATTATTTTTAAAAAATCTTTTCTTAGAGGATAGGCAAAAACAAAATAACAACAAAAAGGCTAATTATTATTACCAAGTACCAATTATTATTTTGCACTTGGGTTGAATATTCCTATTTTTTAAAATGTCTAGCCAGGAACCCCATGCCATGTATCTAGACAGTTCTGTCTTAGCCCTTTAAAGTTACTAATTTTCTTTATATTTTTATATTTATAAATTAAAAATAATCTCATTAGTTGCTTACTATGTGCTAAGCTTTGCACATTTATTATTTCATTTAATTCAAATAAAAACCCTGTAAGAGACTGCTTTATCTCCATTTTACAGATGTGGAAACTGAGATCTAGTAGGGTAAAATATGAATTTTCTATAATAGTATGCTCACTGGTCAGTAAAGATACTAATTTTTTGTCTTTAATGTCTGCTGTAAACATTTTCCCTCATCTGATTGGCCTTTTAATTATTTTTACCAATAGAGGTTTTATGTCTTATTAAATCTGTCAAGCCTTCTTTTGTGATCTTTTTCTATTACTTCTAAATTTAGAAAGGACTTCTCTCTTTGGAGGTTTATACATTTCTAATTATGTCTTCCAATTTGTCTGTCTTTTCTTTGTGATTTACTTTAAAGCACGTGTCCAGAATGACCTTGATAGGTGGTATGAGGTAAAAATCTAAATGGATCAATTTTTGCATAAATAGTCAACTGTTCAAATACAATTTATTGAAAACCCCTTTCTTCACCATTACTTGTGATGCTTCTTCTACTACATGTCATTTTCTTTAAAAAATATTTTTTGATGTTTATTTATTTTTGCAAGAGAGAGAGAGACAGAGCATGAGCAGGGGAGGGGCAGAGAGAAAGGGAGACACAGAATCTGAAATGGGCTCCAGGCTCTGAGCTGTCAGCACAGAGCTGGATATGGGGCTTGAACTCATAAACCACAAGATCATTACCTGAGCCAAAGTCAGATGCTTAACTGACTGAGCCACCCAGGCTCCACCATGTTATTTTCTAATATACAGTAGAGTTTATTTCTGAGTCACCATTCTGGTCCCTTCTTCTGATTATCCAGTTTGTGCCAGTATCATGTTTGAGTCTCTAAAAAAAAGAAAGCACTTTTTTTAAGTGCTCATCTGAAATTCTTTGATCTATGCAGATTTCGTTTCTGGTTGTGTGTGCATGTAGCAAATGAAAGAATCTGCACCCAAGGTTTCATGAGGGAATCATTTTTGATTTATGACTTAACATTAAAAGTTACAAAGGTATAAATTAACCATGTTTGTTATACATAGAAGAAATCACCTTTATTGAAGAGAATTACATAATTTGGAAAGTTTTGAGAAATTCTGGTATGATCAAGATTTGTGACCAGTTGGAAGGAGTTCCTTGCTTTTTGCCACCCCATACTATGCCCTGGTAATCTGATGCCAGAGGAAAAACACTTGTTTAAATCTTTTTAATAGCTTACTGCAAATGGTTTTTCTCAAATCTAAGAATTCCACAACAACAACATTTCACAAATATTTATTAAGCAATTGCACTGAGCATTCTAGATAAAAAGAGAAATGAGTTAGTACTTTCCTTCAAAGGAGCTCCTAATGCATTTGAAGAAAGAAAATAAAAATTTCTAATATTTGTTGAGCTCTAAATCAGGTGTTTTTTCCCCAGTAATCCTGACAGAGGCAGGGCTGTGATTATATTCATTTTGAAGAAGAGGAAATGAAGATTAAGTGAAATTAAAAAGCTGTATAATATGACACAGTGAGTAGCAGAACAGAAATTTGCATCCAGGGTCCCATTCAGAAATTTGAATACTAGAATCCACATCTTTAACCACCTCTGTGTGCCTCCTCTCGTTCAGAACAACATAATATGTTTAAGAAGCAGAAATGAAATTTTTTTAGACAGCTAGTGTACTACTTAAGGGCATCTCTTTTTTTTTTTGAGAACCCAAATATATCCACATTTGATATTTTTTCCCCTAAGTAAAGCACGTAAGTTAATACTAAATGTAGCTATATCAGAGTTTGAGAGGATAAATATTTGAGGTGCATTGTTTTGTTGCTAGAAGGAGAACTTAAAATAACCTCTATCAATGTGTCAAGGAAAGCAATTTGAGTTCATGAAGACTTCAAACCAACTTGAGCCAGTGATTATTACATATTTTCAACAGTTTCTTAAAGGTAAGATTTAGCCTCTTAAAAATAATAAGCTGGAGTGTATTTGAATGATTTGATGAGTGATTTTCAGAGCTAGTTTCTGGGAGACGTGGCACTCAGGGTGGCCTTGGGACATAGAGATTGGCAATTAAATCTAGAAAGGTGTTGTCAGAGTCTGTATGGGTGGAGTGTGTGTGGGAAGAGTTTTTAGTAATCGCTACAGTCTGGGAGTGATGGCATGGAACCTTAGTCTAGATGTCCAGTTTGTATAATTCCATATATTCTTTGATGTTTTCTTGAATGTAGACTAACAGTATCATGTATTCAAGGATGGTGAAAGAACACCAGTATCCTACTTTAATGGTTTTGCGATGAAGTTCTACAATTTAGAAAGGATGGGTAAAAAACAAAATACTGGAGAGCTAATCCCTAGTGGATCTAGATATCAATTTGATCAGAGTATCCTTCCTAGAGTCCTTTATCCACAAAGCTAAGGTCATGGCAGAAAATATAAAGGAGTTTTTAACCTACGTGGCAGTGAGAAAATTCTACTCCAAGAACCTCAATCTTTCAATTAAACTTCATGAGAATTTGACTTATCTGTTCTGATGAGGCAGTGAAAACCAGTATATAAATTAAGTTAGACTTTAAAAGAGGGAAAAAACACTATTCTTTCTGAGTAAATCTCCATCAAAAAGGTTACAGGACTTATGCAGTTATTTCCTTTAAAGGAAGCAAAGGATGTGTCTAGGAAAATGGGAATAATTGGGAGAATGAAGAAAGACATAGAGTGGGAAGATGTGAATGCATGTATATTAAGATCTTTTTTTCTCCTCCACATTCTGACATTCCTTTAGCCCATAATTTTCAATAATGAGTTGATTGAAGACAGTGGCTTTACATAATACAGTAATTCAATGAATACTATCACTGTTACCACTGTCCTAAAAATGGTGTGTAGTAAGAATGAAAACTTGAGCCAAAAGAGTAGACCTTTTCTCAAGGTAGATAATGGTTACTGTGTTTTTAAGTTATTGATGAGCTATTCTACACTCAATGAAATGATGACGTTGTCTTTCTAGCTGAATTTCTGCAGTAAGACTGTTAGTGAATATCTTATCTTTCAGATATCTTAGAGCTTATAGAAGTACTAAAGCAATGTTTTTTAATGTTTATTTTTGAGAAAGAGAGAGAGAGAGAGGCAGAGCACAAGCAGGTGAGGGGCAGAGAGTGAGGGAGACACAGAATCTGAAGCAAGTTCCAGGCTCTGAGCCATCAGCACAGAGCCTGACGCAAGGCTCGAACCCATGAACTGTGAGATCATGACCTGAGCCAAAATCAGATGTTTAACCAACTGAAACACCAAGGGACCCCAAAGCAATCTGTTTTAAGCATTGATTTAAGAGATAATACTCAGACACCATACAATTGATATTGAAATGTATTTATTTATAGAACACAATTTAGGTATAAAAGATGTGTATGTGTCACTTAGTTCCTATCCACAAAACTTATGTAATACTTCAAACCCTAAATATGGGAGATGTCAAGATCTAATGACAAAAGGAAGTATTTAAATTTCCAAGTATAACTAAAACAACCCGAAAATCAAATATCCATTGATCAAAAAAATTCAGACATGATCTAACTAATTAAAAAAAATACTAATGCATTATTTTCTTCCTAGTCTCAAAAGATGGGAATCTTTCTGAGGATGTCAAATGAAAGTAGTCATGTTGTTTGCTATATAAGACCTTGTAGTGTTGTTCTACAAGTGTTAGAATAAGGATTGAAAAAGAAGTGTACCCAGTAGGATATAATGAGAGAAAAGTAAGGAAATGAACGATGATAATAATTTAGTTATATCTTCATTCAGCAAATATTTCCTGAGTGCACACTGTGCTTTATTTGCTGGGAAACAGAAGAACAAAGCAGAGCTGGACTTTGCTTATAGAGCTCACGTCTCAATGGGAAAGACATATTTTGTAATGAGCAAAAATGGCAATTGTGATGTAGAAGTCCAAGATACCTTGTGAAATGCTATCAAGGTGACTAAATCTAATCAGGAAGCATAGGGAACATTTCCTTGAGAAAGTGATTTTTATTTTATTTTATTTTTTAATATAATTTATTGTCAAATTGGCTTCCATACAACACCTGGTACTTACCCCAACAAGTGCCCTCCTCAATGCCCATCACCCGATTTCCCCTCGCCCCCACCCCCTATCAACCCTCAGTTTGTTCTCTGTATTTAAGAGTCTCTTATGGTTTGCCTCCCTCCCTCCCTCTCTGTAACTCTTTTTTCCCCTTCCCCTCCCCCATGCTCTTCTGTTAAGTTTCTCCAGATCCAAATCTGAGTGAAAACATATGGTATCTGTCTTTCTCTGCCTGACTTATTTCACTTAGCATAATACCCTCCAGTTCCATCCACATTGCTGCAAATGGCCAGATTT
Source organism: Panthera uncia (assembly GCF_023721935.1). Taxonomy (NCBI): domain Eukaryota; kingdom Metazoa; phylum Chordata; class Mammalia; order Carnivora; family Felidae; genus Panthera; species Panthera uncia. The sequence goes on along the minus strand of NC_064816.1, from coordinate 87,639,039 downwards.
TATTCTTTCTCATTGCCAAGTAGTATTCCATTGTATATATAAACCACATCTTCTTTATCCATTCATCAATTGATGGACATTTAGGCTCTTTCTACAATTTGACTGTTGTTGAAAGTGCTGCTTTAAACATTGGGGTACATGTGGCCCTATGCTTCAGCACTCCAGTATCCCTTGGGTAAATTCCTAGCAGTGCTATTGCTGGGTCATAGGGTAGATCTATTTTTAATTTTTTGAGGTACTTCCACACTGTTTTCCAGAGCAGCTGCACCAGCTTGCATTCCCACCAACAGTACAAGAGGGTTCACATTTCTCCACCTCCTCGCCAGCATCTATAGTCTCCCAGTTTGTTCATTTTAGCCACTCTGACCGGCATGAGGTGGTATCTCAGTGTGGCTTTGATTTGTATTTGCCTGATGATGAGTGATGTTGAGCATTGTTTCATGTGTCTATTGGCCATCTGGATGCCTTCTTTGGAGAAGTGTCTATTCATGTTTTCTGTCCATTTCTTCACTGGATTATTTATTTTTCAGGTGTGGAGTTTGGTGAGTTCTTAACAGATTTTGGATACTAGCCCCATATCTAATATGTCATTTGCAAATATCTTCTTCCATACCATCGGTTGCCTTTTAGTTTTGTTGATTGTTTCCTTTGCAGTGTAGAAGCTTTTTATCTTGATAAGGTCCCAATAGGTCATTTTTGCTTTTAATTCCCTTGCCTTAGGAGATGTGTCGAGTAAGAAATTGCCGCAGCTGAGATCAAAGAGGTTGTTGCCTGCTTTATCCTCTAGGGTTTTGATGGTTTCCTGTCTTACATTCAGGTCTTTCATCCATTTCGAGTTTATGAACTTATTTTTGTGTATGATGTAAGAAAGTGGTCTAGTTTCATTCTTCTGCATGTCGCTGTCCAGTTCTCCCAGCACCATTTGCCAAAGAGACTCTTTTTTCCATTGGATACTCTTTCCTGCTTTGTCAAAGATTAGTTGGCTATATATTTGTGGGTAAAATTCTGGGTTCTCTATTCTATTCAATTGGTCTATGTCTCTGTGCCAATACCATGCTGTCTTGATGATTACAGCCTTGTAGTAGAGGCTAAAGTCTGGGATTGTGATGCCTCCCACTTTGGTTTTCTTCTTCAGTATCACTTTGGCTATTCAGGGTCTTTTATGGCTCCATACAAATTTAAGGATTATTTCTTCTAGCTTTGAGAACAATGCTGGTGTACTTTTGATTGGGATCGCATTGAATGTGTAGATTGCCTTGGGTAGTATTGACATTTTAATAATATTTATTCTTCTAATCCATGAGCATGGAATGTTTTTCCATTTCTTTGTGTCTTTTTCAACTTCCTTCATAAGCTTTCTATAGTTGTCAGCATACAGATCTTTTAGATCTTTGGTTAGGTTTATTCCTAGGTATTTTATGGTTCCTGGTGCGATTGTAATTGGGATCAGTTTCTTTATTTCTCTTTCTGTTGCTTCATTATTGGTGTATAAAAACGCAACTGATTTCTGTACATTGATTTTGTACCCTGCAACTTTGCTGAGTTCATGTATCTGTTCTAGCAGGCTTTTGGTGGAGTCTGTTATAACGGTTTGCCATGTAGAGTATCACGTTGTCTGCGAAAAGTGAAACTTTGACTTCTGCTTTGCCAATTTGGATGCCTTTTATTTCATTTTGTTGTCTGATTGCAGATGCTAGGACTTCCAACACTATGTTAAACAACAGTGGTAAGAGTGGACATTCTGTCGTGTTCCTGATCTCAGGGGGAAAGCTCTCAGTTTTTCCCCATTGAGGATGATATTAGAGTTGGGTCTTTCATATATGGCTTTTCTGATCTCAAGGTATGATCCTTCTATCCCTACTTTCTTAAGAGTTTTTGTCAAGAGAGGATGCTGTATTTTGTCAAATTCTTTTTCTGCATCTATTGACAGGATCATAAGGTTCTTACCGTTTCTTTTATTAATGTGATGTATCACATTGATTGATTTGCAAATATTGAACCAGGCTTGCGCCCAGGAATGAATCCCACTTGATCATGGTGAATAATTCTTTTTATATACTGTTGAATTCAATTTGCTAGTATCTTCTCGAGAATTTTTACATCCATATTCATCAGGGATATTAGCCTGTAGTTTTCTTTTTTTTGCTGGGTCTCTGTCTGGTTTGGGAATCAAAGTAATGCTGGCTTCATAGAATGAGTCCAGAAGTTTTCCTTTCATGTCTATTTTCTAGAATAGCTTGATAAGGATAGGTATTAACTCTGCTTTAAATGTCTGGTAGATTGCCCCAGGGAAGCCTTCTGGTCCAGGACTCTTATTTGTTGGGATATTTTTGATAACCAATTCAATTTCTTCACTAGTTATGGATCTGTTCAAATTTTCTGTTTCTTCTTGTTTGAGTTTTGGTAGTGTGTGGGTGTCTCGGAATTTGTCCATTTCTTCCAGGTTGTCCAGCTTGTTGGCATATAATTTTTCATAGTATTCCCTGAGAATTGCTTGTATTTCTGAGGGTTGGTTGTAATAAATCAACTTTCATTCATGATTTTATCTATTTGGGTCCTCTCTCTTTTCTTTTTGAGAAGTCTGGCTAGAGATTTATTGATTTTATTTATTTTTTCAAAAAACCAACTCTTGGTTTCATTGTTCTGTTCTACTGGTTTTTTTTTTTTTTTTTGATTCTATAGTGTTTATTTCTGCTCTGATCTTTCTATTTCTCTTCTTATGCTGGGCTTGAGGTATCCTTGCTGTTCTGCTTCTAGTTCCTTTAGTTGTTCTGTTAAAGTTTGTATTTGGGATTTTTCTTATTTCTTGAGATAGGACTGGATCGCAATGTATTTACCTCTTAGGACCACCTTTGCCACATCCCAAAGGTTTTGGATTGTTGTGTTTCATTTTCACTTGTTTCTATATATTATTTAATTTCTTCTCTAATTGTCTGGCTTACTCATTTGTTCTTTAGTAGGATGTTCTTTACCCTCCATGCTTTAGGAGTTTTTCCAAACTTTTTCCTGTGGTTGATTTCAAGTTTCATAGCATTGTGATCTGAAAGTGTGCATGGTATGATCTCAGTTCTTTTATATTTATTGAGGGCTATTTATGACCCAGTATGTAATCTGTCTTGGAGAATGTTCCATGTGCACTCGAGAAGAAAGTATATTCTGCTGCTTTAGGACGTAGAGTTCTAAATATATCTGTCAAGTCCATCTGGTCCAGTGTATTATTCAGGGCCCTTGTTTCCTTACTGATTTTCTGTCTAGATGATCTGTCCATTGATGTGAGTGCAATATTAAAGTCCCTTGCAATTACCACTTTGTTACCAATAAGATTGGCTATGTTTGTGATTGTTTTCTATATTTGGGTGCTTCTGAATTTGGAGCATAGACATTTATAATTGTTAGTCCTTCCTGATAGATAGATGTTGTAATTATCATATAATGCCCTTCTTCATCTCTTGTTACAACCTTTAAAGTCTAGTTTGTCTGCTATAAGTATGGCTACTCCAGCTTTCTTTTGACTTTCAGTAGCATGATAGATAGTTCTCCATCTCCTCACTTTCAATCTGAAGGTGTCCTCAGGTCTAAAATGAGTCTCTTGTAGACAGCAAATAGATAGGCCTTGTCTTTTTAACCATTCTGATATCCTGTGTCTTGATTGGAGCATTTAGTCCCTTTACATTCACTGTTTTTATTGAAAGATATGGGTTTAGAGTCATTGTGTTATCTGTAGGTTTCATGGTTGTAGTGATGTCTCTGGTCCTTTGTAATCTTTGCAACATTCCATTCAGAGAGTCCCCCTTAGGATCTCTTGTAGGGTTGGTTTAGTGGTGATGAATTCCCTCAGTTTTTTGTTTCTTTGGGAAAACCTTTATCTTTCCTTCTATTCTGAATGACAGACTTTCTGTATGGATTCTTGGCTGCATATTTTTCCCGTTCATCACATTGACGATTTCCTGCCATTCCTTTCTGGCCTGCCAAGTTTCAGTAGATAGGTCTGCCACTAATCTTATGGGTCTACCTTTGTATATTAAGGCCCGATTATCCCAAGCTGCTTTCAGAATTCTCTCTTTATCCTTGTATTTTTCCAGTTTCACTATGATATGTTGTGCAGAAGATCAATTCAAGTTACAACTTAAGGGAGTTCTCTATTCCTCTTGGATTTCAATGTCTGTTTCCCTCCCCAGATTGGGGAGACTAAACAGCTTAATTCAGAGAGAGAGAAAGGAAAATAAAGAAGGAGGAGAAAAAAAGAAAGGAAGATAAAGTTACCCAGAGAAACTATATGGCTTGATTATTCCAGAGAGAGAGAATGGAAAGTAAAGGAAGGAGGTGTAGAACATGTATCAAGAGAATGGATTAAATATGTCTGCTTAAACAAACAACCAGAATAGCCTAGAGGAGGGAAGAGATATGAAGGAGAAAAGGAAGCATATATCTAAATCACAAGAATTGTCCTAGAATTAATCCAGGCAATGCAGCAGAGCTGGTCTGGAGGAGGGGCCATCTGGTTCCTCAGCATCTATCCCGCTCCAGTAGACACGCAGTTACCTGGGATGGAGGGACGTGGTTTGGTGTAGGCCGGTCCGCCTCCACTGTGGGCTCCGTGGACTGATCCCTGAGGCCCTGCCTTGGTGGTGGTGGGGAGAAAAATGGTGATCCCTCAGTCTCTTCTTCACAGACCCAGTGGACTCCTTTGGAGTCATCCTCACTGTGCCGCAGGCGCAGACAGGGCAGTCTGTCTCGCTTCTCTGAGTTCCGTGACCTGGCGCTTGGCTGGGATTTAAACTCCTGCTCCATTCACCGCAGCACTGGGGAAGCTCCTCTCTATGCTGCCTGATATGAGGTCCTCAATGGTTTTGTCCTGCTCTGCAGCACTTCGGGGAGGTGATCACTTTCTCCTGTGAACTGTGCGCCTGAACTACCACTGAACCAAGGGTGGCTCCCCTCCTCCCTAGGTGCACGAATGGGGCAGCAGACCCCAGTCTGAAGAAAGCCCCGCAGTTAGAGATGGGATCTGTCTTCATCTTGGCCCAAGGTTTTTCTCTTCTCCAGTTACAGTCCTACCTTCCCCCAGCTGCTCTTTCTCTCCACAGAAGGAGATCCTTCCCCTCCATGCCTACGCAGCCTGTTTTATCTTCCCTGGTTCTCATTCACCCATCTATGACCCGTCAGGTTGTACCAGTGTCTCCCTTTTAGACTCAGTCTCCTTTCTTCCCAGACTCTTGGGGTTCCAAGTCCTTTGACTTCAACCCTTCTTTGTTTGAGAGACACAGGAAGTACAGATCCCCCTACTTCTACTTCTCTGCCATGTTGACCCCTCCTCCTGAAGAAGTGATTTTTAAATTTTTTTTTTCAACGTTTTTTATTTATTTTTGGGACAGAGAGAGACAGAGCATGAACGGGGGAGGGGCAGAGAGAGAGGGAGACACAGAATCGGAAACAGGCTCCAGGCTCCGAGCCATCAGCCCAGAGCCTGATGCGGGGCTCGAACTCACGGACCGCGAGATCGTGACCTGGCTGAAGTCGGACGCTTAACCGACTGCACCACCCAGGCGCCCCAAGAAGTGATTTTTAAACTAAGCCAGAAGAAAGAATCCATGTTAGCCAGGTGGTGGTGTGTGCATGTGTGTTCATGTAAATGCATGTTAAGCAATGGGGAGGCGGGGGAGAGGATAGAGAAAGACTGTGTTATGAAGCCAGGCAGAAGGAACACAGTGCACAGGAAAGCTCAAAGGAGCTGCCAGACAGCCAACGTGTGGCTGGATCCTGAAAGAGCAAGGAGAGAAGTAACCTGAGGCTAGAGAGATGAGCAAAATCCTGATCAGGCAAGGCCATCCTGAGAGCAATGGCAACCATTTCAAGTCTTAGCTAAGGGGTATAACGTGGTCATATGTGCATTTTTATAAGTTACTTTGGCTGCTGTGTGGAGAGTGGATTAGAGGAGGTCTAGAATGAAATTGGAAAAACTAGTTAAGAGGCTCTGATAGCGGACCAATTAAGAAAGAATAGTGGTTTAGTGGTGGCAATTTTCACAGCACACGTTAGTACTAGTATTTAGTATCTTTAACAGTAACAAAGATGATGGAGGAAAAGGAAAACCTGATTACAGAATAGTAAGAAGGTTCGCCTTTGCCATATGATGAAATGGTAATATAGGTAATATAGTTGACTTGGGTGACACTATTTGATTTTAATGCATAGTAATCAATAAAATAAAAGGCACAAAGCTAGAAATGATAACAGAATATTAACTGCAAACTTAATTGTCAGTTCCCAGAAAAGAACACTGTAGTAGGATTTGCCAATTAGAAGGAACACAATAACTATAAGATCATGTCATGCCATGTCAAACAACAGAGACAATACAGCAAATATTTGGCAGAATTAAAGAATACCTCTTTGGGAAGGAATAATGCAAGGTAAACTAAAAGGTAAGAATTGTATTTATCACTGTCTCATTAAAAGTTCACACAATTAAAATTTTAGTTTTTTTTACAGTATTGTGGTTAGCATTGTCCCCTCATTTTCTATGTGTTAATATTTAAGGTATTTAATAGATTCTTATTAGTAGCTACAACAAAAATGCAACTTGTAACAAGCAATATGTTTTCACCCTTTTCTTTTTTTGTAAATTTTTTTAATATTTATTTTTGATAGAGAGAGAGAGGGAGAGAGAGAGTGAGTTGGGGAGGGGCAGAGAGAGAGGGAGACACGATGTGAAGCGGACTCCAGGCTCTGAGCTGTCAGCATAGAGCCCGATGTGGGGCTTAAAACAATGAACTATGAGATCATGACCTGAGCCGAAGTCAGATGCTTAACTGACTGAGCCACGCAGTTGCCCCCTTTCACCATTTTCTAAGTATTGAACAATAAAATAAGCCTTGGGTCCAAATTTTCACATAATTGGACTATAAACACTATTAAAACAAATCAATGGAATGCACTCTGGAACTGGTAACCCTTCTCCTGCATCCTGAAGAACAGTAATTAAAACAGGATAGTCTGACTGATCAAGGGCAAAAACAAATTAAAATGAGAAAAACTTTACTCAAGCTGAAGTAAAACAGCTAGAGAATATGATTGCACCTGTCCCCCTAACACGTATCCTATACTAGCCAATCTGAAATCTTTGCCATTAGAATCCCCTCTCAACAGGTTAGAAAGAACAGCAGACTCAGTGTCAGAAAACCCATGTTGTTAACTTGACCCTCTTTCTAACTGATTGTGTGACCTTAGTCAAGTTTGTTAGCATTTCCGTTTCAGTGTAATGAAGGAACTGTACACATCGACCTTGAAATTCTCTTATAAACCTAAATATCCATGAATCTGAAACACTGGAGCATGAGAATTACCCTACATTAGAAACCATTTTACAGAAATAATTTTAAAAGCATTCATATTCAAGGATTTCCAAGAGCTTTACTGCTCACTCAAATCTTTCCTCAGCTCTATCCTGTCTTGGCTCAAAGGAGGTCCTCCTACTTAAAATTGAGATCTTTCCCTGACTGGTCCACCAGTCTCCTTCTTCTGATCTGTTTCCCCCCATTAGCACTGTCTACATTTTAACATACTAAATCACTTATTTTTTTAAATTCTTTTGTCAATCTGCCTACCATCATTGAATATAAATTCCACCCAAGCAGGAATTTTTGTTTGTTTTGTTCATGGACGCATGTCAACCTAGAATAGCACATGACGTAAAGTAGATGCTCAGATACTAGTGTTGAATGGATGAATGAGTGAATTCCTAATATCAACTTAAAATGAAACAGTCTTTGGTGTGTCTGGGTGGCTCAGTCGGTTAAGTGTTGCAGTTTGTGAGTTCAAGCCCCATGTCAGGCTCTGCGCTGACAGTTTGGAGCCTGGAGCCTGGTTCGGATTCTGCTTCTCCCTCTCTCTCTGCTCCCCCCCTCAGGTTCTGTCTCTCTCAAAAATAAGTAAACATTGAAAAATCAAAAAAAAAAAAAAAAACAAACCCAAAATATTCCTTAACTTAGTTTATAATTGTAAAAGCAGATCTAACCAACTATGTGTTGGTCTATTAGTACAATATTCCTTACACATGGAAGTGTATTTTAAGTAGATTTGTCCTATGAAATAATACAAAGCTTTAAAAAGAATAAGTAAGTGAGCATCAGCTCATTGAACTGATTTGACCTTGTTCCCAGGAGAGAGTTTATTTAAGATTGGACAAGTTCAAAGTCAATGAATCATAAAGCAATTAAAAAACTGAAAAGGAAGTGACATTTTTCATGAACTCTGCAAATTAACCATTTAAGGAAATGTTATCATTTTTATGTTAGGAATTCCTCAGTGCTGATGTATAAGGGCAAAAGGTTTGGCTGTTAAGTAAGACACTGATTAAATAGATACTGTATACTAGGATTGATCTAACTGAATAAGTATTGAACTTCAGAGGAATTTCCCCTTAGGAATAATCTTCAGAACAAATTTGCTAAGCGCACGCAAAAATTGGCTCATTACCTAGTAGCAATATTTAATTTTTCAACTGAAACTTCTGTCAAGTAAGTCACTCACTAGTCTAATAATAATAACAAGAACCACGAGAATAGAAGTTAACGTTCAGAATTTACACATCCAGGTACTAAGCTAACTGCTCTCCATTCACTGTCTCATTTTACAAATGGGGAATTTCATTTGCAGTGAGAATAATTATTACTCCGTCAAAAGAGCAGAACTTAAACTCAATCTGTTTAATGCTAAAGCCCACATTCTTCGCTGCAATGTGAGGTTTCTCTTGTTTCCGAAACTTAAAATTTTCAGTCACTGGTAGAATTTGCTATTCAGGACATTCAAAACACATTTCTGTAGACTCTGACGACCATTTTTTTAAAAAAGTTCCAACTACTTTATTCCTTGGCAGGCATCGATGAAGTTGGTTCATAGCTTCCATTGGTATTGACATTGAAAAGGATGGCATTCATTTAAATGTAAAAGTTCAGCTTTGTTTGTAAAAAACAAAAACAAAACAATTGCACTGTGTACCAAAACTACACTAATAGTTTTCACCCCTGAAAATACACCCGTATAACTTGATGCACTTTGTGCCTGTTTGTCTTCCTAGCTTCAGTGTCTGGCAGAGCACCTGCCACTTACTAGTTGCTGTTTGCTTCCTAATAAGCAGCAAACTCCACTGAGAGGTGGATAACCAGAACCAGGATCCTGGACCTACTTTCTGATCCCCGTCTCCATGCTTTACACGATATTTCATTTAATTACTTCCCCGTTGTAAAAATAATATACTTTTATTTTTTTAAGTTTTTATTTAAATTCCAGTGTAGTTAACATACAGCATAATATTAGTTTCAAGTGTACAATTTAGTGATTGAACATTTCCATACAACACCCGGTGCTCATCACAAGTGGACTCATTCATCCCCATCACCTGTTTCATCCATCCCTCCTGGATGACTCTGCTAGCCACCAGTTTGTTCTCTATAGTTAAGAGTCTTTTTCTTCATTTGTCTCTCTTCCCCCCCCCCTGCTCATTAGTTTTAATATAGAAAACTGGAAAAACAGAAAAGTATAAAGAAAAAAACGGACCTAACTTCCATCATTTAAAAAAACACACAAAAAACCATTTTTCCCATTTTCATATATTTCTTTCTAGTATTAGAGCAATTGATTTGCTTGACATAGTTAATATTATGCTGTTGCAATTTTTCCCTAGCCTTTTCCATGAATAGTAACATATGTAGTTTTGAATGTAATTACAAATTCTTTGTGAGCACATTTTTTAAAAAGTTTATTTACATTGAGAGAGAGAGAGTGTGTGTGTGTGTGGGGAGGAGCTCATGTGCAAACTCACAAGTAAGTGGAGAGGGGCAGAAAGAGAGAGAGGGAAAGAGAGAATCCCAGTCAGGCTCCACACTAACAATGGGGCTTGAACTCACAAACCCATGAGATTTTGACCTGAACAGAAATCAAGAGTCAGATGCGTAACTGACTGAGCCACCCAGGCACCCCGCAAGCACATATTATGTTATACTTGCTTTAAGTGACCATATAATTTATTCAGCCATTCATATGTGGTTACATATTTAGATCACTTCTCATTTTACGCTGTTATCAAATAAAGCAGCAATAAACATCTTTCTGCCTGATTTTTTCTCTGTACTTTGAATTATTTCTTTAGGACAAGTTTCCTAAAACTGAATTGAGTCAAACGTACATATTTAATGTATATATTGTCACATTGTTTCCCTATTCATTTTTACAGTTTTCACTTCCTACCTATTTTACTTCACTTTTGTGAACACTTGATAGTCTTGTTTTTTCAAAAAGTCTTTGCTGTTTTAATTTGCGTTTTTTATAGTTAGCGTGAATGTTTCACTCGATCGATCTTTTTTCACCAGTGCGCTATTGCCTTTTTTGTGCAAATTTTTCACCAGTGCACTATCGCCTTTTTGTGTCTTTTGACCAGTTCTGTTTTAGCCTTTGAATTTTCTTATCAATTTCTATGAGCTCTTTCTATATTAAGAATATTAACTCACTGTGATATTTGCAATGAATAGCCATTTGGTTCATTGTTGCCTTTAAATTTGAATTTCTTCAAGATAATTTTCTGTTCTTTTTAGCTTTATTTAAAATAATTATAATTATTTCCATTTCATTATTTTCTATCAATGTCTATCACTAGCCCTTTCTTGTCATTACACTTTTGCTCTCAAGTTCTTTTTGTAAAAAAATTTTGAGTTTATATATTTATTTTGAGAAGGCGGGGGAGGTGCAGTGAGAAAGGAGACAGAGAATCCCAAGCAGGCTGTCAACTCAAACTCACTGTCGGCTCAAACTCATGAACCCTGAGACCATGACCTGAGCCCAAATCAAAGGTTGGAGGCTTAACCAACTGAGCCACCCAGGTGCCTCTGCTCTCAAGTTCTAAATTTTTATTCCTGTCTTGGTAGTTCATGGGTCATTTTTATCAGGATATCTGGATAAAAATCCTAGTTACTCAGTACCAAACACTTTTCAAGTCTTACTTGATTTACTTCTTACAACAACCTAGGTAGGATTCTTTTACTGTCTCCATTTTAGGGAGGGAGAAGTCAAGGTTTTGAGAGACTGTGTAACCTGTTCAAAGGCACTCAGCTCATAAATGATGAGGATGGAATTCAAAGCCTCTTGAGCCCCACTTCATTCACACCTTCTCTTCATCTTACTGTTCTCTCCCATTACTCCTATAATTCATTTAAAAAACTCACCTTGTGGTATAATGGCAGATTTATTTTACTAGAGGACAATGACCTACTCAGAGAGATGGCTCTCTAATGCAGTTTTAAGGCTGATACAGACTATAGAACTTTCAAAAAGACCCTAATGGTGGCTTTGGCAGTTAGCCTACTGGTCTAAATCCTATGAAGGTATCTTTGACGTCAGACTTGCAACACTTAATATTTTCAAAAAGCATTTATTGAACCTTTATTTTGTGTAAGTTGCTGTACTGCAAAAATATATAAAAGAAATCCTAACATAAATGATACTAATAATAAATACCCAATTAGAGGTACAGATAATGAGCTGCAGTATTGAGGAGGAGTAGAAATCACTTCTGGCTGGTATAGGCAGAGAAGGGTTCATAGAGGAGTAAAAGTCAGGTTTCTATTTGCCATTGACTGACAGACACATGGCTAAATCATTTAATTTAAGTCAATTTATTATCACCTGATCACCATTTCAATGTTGCATCGTTGGCTAAATGATATTACTAGAAACAACCTCTTTGGAAATGAATAGAGTCTGTTAAGAGTCTATTTTTTGTTCCTGTTTTTTTTTCAGTGCATTTGTGCATAGAAGTTATTGGCAGTAATCCAATGTGAGTTTACATACGGCCAGCCATTCAGTGTTCTTTGTCATTAAGACAGTCACATGTCCTCATACATAAAAAGCAATTATACCTAAGTGGGTAGAGAATATGTGGATCCTTTATTGTTATTGCCACAACTGAGTCATTTGTCTTGCTCTTTGGACTGGCCATTTCAGGCATATTCTTTCTGTGACTCAGGTCGTTTAAGATCATCAACATGAACTTCTATTCCTTCTTTCACAATACTGATGACCCTTAAGTTTAGACTCAGACTAGCAAAATAGAGGAGAGAGGAGAAAGAGGGGACATGAATTATTGGAGAGATCGGGGAAAGAAGCACATAAGATTTACAACAAAAGGAGCATGGGAAAAAACTTCTTTTTAAAAAAAAAATTTTAACGTTTTTATTTATTTTTGAGACAGAGAGAGACAGAACATGAACGGGGGAGGGGCAGAGAGAGAGGGAGACACAGAATCGGAAGCAGGCTCCAGGCTCTGAGCCATCAGCCCAGAACCCGACGCGGGGCTCGAACTCACGGACCTCGAGATCATGACCTGAGCGGAAGTCGGACGCTTAAACAACTGAGCCACCCAGGCGCCCTGGAAAAAACTTCTTAAGAATTAAAAATCCCCTTCTTAGGAGAAGAAGGGCAAGTAGGTGAAAAGCATAATACACAAATTTTAAGAGGGGCTTGAGAAAATGATAAAGGGTTGAAGGAGCTAGGATATAAATATTTATCTGAAAATATGACCAGAGAGCCTATACTTTCTCCATAGTACATTTTTAGTTAATGCCTGTTGATTGATAGAAACACATGTAATGGATTTTCTCTTCATGGCAGAATTGTAAGCTTTTAAAAATTTCACATATAAGAAATACAAACATTTGTTAATAATACATTTACAGAAATTAAAAAAGAAGGAACTGGAATAAAGATTTATTTGTGCATTGTTTAACAGGCTGTAAAATAAGAAGAACTAATAAGAATAGCTAAAATACTGGTAGGCCTTCCACATCTTATCTCTAATATTTCAATGCACTGGGAAAAACTCATCACTTATGAGACTTCCATGGCAGGTACTCGTCACATTTAAGACTGAGTCATTTGCTACATGTTCGCATATTAGCTTTGCTTGAGGTAGGGTAGAAAGTGTGTTTCTGAGGAGGTTAATGTTATTTGGGATGGCAAATAGTTTGAAAGAAAATAAGGCGAGTAGCCTGATAGTTTTTATGGAATCCCTCCTATTGGAAAAACACTACACCAACTGCTATACAAACAAATAAGTAAAATACACAATTGCAGACTATTGGGCCAGCAGAACTTCTACAAGTAAAATAATCTTACAGTCTCCCTGAAGGCAGAATATGGTTAAATCATCCATCACTACCATTTAGCACAATATTTGGCATATGGCAGGTATTTGGTAAATGTTTGTGGAATAAATACTGACTGAAGTGAAATTCAGATCTATGAAGAAACATTCCATTATTGGAATTAATAATTATTTTCAAAGAATTAGAAAAATTTTAAGCAGCAAAATAAGAACAATGTTCTGTCTTAGAATCAAAATCTTTTATATAATTTTATACTTAATCCACAAGTTCTGAGTCAAGTGGTTCCTTCATTTTTTTTCCATTCATTTACTTAACACATATTTCATAAGCATTTACCACGTGCCAGACACTGTTTCTCAGTGCTTCAAGCAAAATAGCGTGACATTTGAGTAAAGGCTTGAAAAAAATGAGGAAATGAGTCATGCTGTATAGCTATCTTAAGGGAAGAGAGTTTCCGGCAGAGGTAATGGTAAGAGTAAATGTCCCAATGTAGGGGCATGCTTGGTTGTTCAAAGAACAGAGGCTGATGAGACTGGAACAGAATGAGGGAAGAGTACTAGGAGATGAAATGAGAAGTAAGAGTGGGCCAGATCATGTAGGGACTTACAGGCCATTGAAGGATTTTGAATTTTACTCTGAGAGAGGAAATCAGGGGATGGTGACAGAATTTGACTTACTCTTAACAGTGGACTTTGGGGAGTGGAGGGGTGGAGAGAGACCGTTAAAGAGGGGTAAAGGTAGAAGTAGAGAGACCAGCTTTGAAGTTATTGCAATATTGCAGTATTCAGTATTCACGGTGATAGATGGGGGGGGGAGTGGCAAAGAAGATGTGTTCATTTTCCTTAGTATTTTGGTGCTAGTTTTTTTCTCTATTACTCTACTGAAAGTAACAGAGAATAAATAAATGTAGCTACAAACAAGAGTGCTGAAGAGCACCAGGAAAGGGCAGAAAGAGATGAAGAAGGGATATTATTACTAATTTATAGCAATTGTTAAGTGTTTGGGGTGTTTCAGGTACTGTACAAATCTTTTTAATACACAAATCACCTAATCTTTCAATGACACCGTAAAGTACCATTATTATCCCCTCTCTACCAAAGACTTAACCGAAAGAGAAGTTAAGTAACCTGTTCAAAGTTATGCAGCAAAAAAAAAGACCGGAAATGGTACCTAAATCTGTTCTTCTGACTCTAAGTCCCAAATTGTTGAGTGGAGTCAGGTACTGAAGTTGTAAATCAACTTAGTTACAGATTTACATGTGGAAAGATTTTCATTTAGAATTATGAAAAATAGGGACGCCTGGGTGGCTCAGTCGGTTGAGCTTCCGGCTTCGGCTCAGGTCATGATCCCACGGTTTGTGGGTCCGAGCCCCGCATCAGGCTCTGTGCTGACAGCTTGCTCAGAGCCTGCAGCCTGCTTCAGATTCTGTGTCTCCTTCTCTCTCTCTGCCCCCCCGCTCATGCTCTGTCTCTCTCTGTCTCTCAAAAATAAATAAATGTTAAAAAACAAAATTAAAAAAAAATTAAGAATTAAGAAGATGGTCAGAGAGAAGTCCTTCAAAGTTAGGTGGAAACTCTTAGATATAATTAGTGGTAGGGAACCATTGTATGTTTTCTAAGATGGTATCATAGATGAAAGTGTTTCATGGGGCTCAGAAAGGCAGTGTAGTGGAGTGCACTGTAATAGTGTACTGTAGTGTAGACTAGTGGTTAAGAGTTTAGTGAAGGGAGCCGGACTGCCCTCAGGTCCTGGGTCAGCTGCTTACCAATTATGTGACTTTGGGCAAATCATGGAAACCTTGGTTTCTCCCACTGTAAAATGGGAGCAATAGTACCCACTTCATAGGATTCTTGTGAGGATTAAAAGAGTTACTCTCTTTCAAGTGCTCGGGATAGTTCCTGGTACATGGACAGTGCTTAGGAAATGGGAGTTAGCATTATTCCCATATGTATGTGAATGGACACAAATGTTGAGTGTGGGGGGGGGCAGAGACAAGTTGGTAAAAGGACTGCATGCTGGTGGAGGACAGGAAGGTGTAGAATTATGAGGAGGCACACTTAAAAAAATTTTTTTTAATGTTTATTTATTTTTGAGAGACAGAGAGACAGAACACGAGCAGGGGAGGGGTAGAGAGAGAGGGAGACACAAAATCCAAAGCAGGCTCCAGGCTCTGAACTGTAAGTACAAAGTCCAACATGTGGCTTGAACCCACAAATGGTGAGATCATGACCTGAGCTGAAGTTGGATGCTTAAATGACTGCGCCACCCAGGCGTCCTGGGAAGTACACTTTTAAAAGGAAAAGTAGCAGCTCGTATGAAGGTATGTGAGTGAAGACTTGGGTTTCGCTGGAAATTAATGAAGCTTGAGGAGGAAATGCCAAGTTCAGTTGTTAGATATTACCAGGAGTAGTGAGCAGTAATGCTGACAGGTGTCAAAATCTTTAAAGAAGTCAAGACTGTGGCTTAGAAGTAGCTCGGCCAGTCAATTGTTTTAGGTTTATCATATTTTATGTCCATATTTTCAGGCCAGTGGAGCGAAGAAATTTAGAAAAATGTGTAATAGAAAAAGGGAGCTTTACTAAAAACTCTTTGGGCTATTCTAATCCTTAAGCTACCTATGTCCTTGATAAAGGTTTTCACTTGAAGCTCAAGCCTCTAGACACAGTATTACCATAATATTATACTTCAAAGAAACATCCTGCATTGTTTTAGGGAGGGTTTAAGGTCATTTACACAGATACATAAAATATAACAAGATCACATAAGTTAAAGGTGGGACAAAGTAAAACAACAGTGGAAACAGACAGCAGATTGATTAATCACATTAAAAATGGGTGCAAAAAAGATGAAAGCTTTATACATTTGCTCCAGGTGGACCCAGGTGGTTGGTGTTAAGCTTTTCATCAATGAACCAATGCTGAACACATGCATATCCAATTAGAACACAGAAAATTAGTGGTATCTAATTTACAGTTTGCAAAGAAACTTGATTGTATGGCTAAGAAAAAAAATCAAGGCATAGAATATTTGGTAAAAGGCGAAAGATTGGTACAATCTAAAGAAAAACTAGAATATGACGTGGAATATTTGGAGTGAAAGATGGAAAGGAAATTAGGGCTTTGAAAAGTATGTTTTTCTTAAATAAAGTAGGGAAAATACACTACGCAGTAAAAAAAAAAAAAAAAAAAGGTTTTTCTTCTTTTAAATTTCTGCAGCTAGCCAAGAGGCGCACATGTTGAGTCAGAGAACAAAGACTAAAGGTGACAAAAGCATTCGTTTCCCCTAGGTTTATAAGAAGAAAAGCTCTGATGTGAGTTAACATTGCTTTATGAATTTTATTGCAAAGATTGCACTTAATTTTCATCAAAGTGAAGAAAAAAGTAGACAGGAAAATAGTAAATGGTAGCAGTAAATATGGAATTAAGTTACAACTAATGTAATATGGTAAATACACAATACTTTTCTTTAATAATCCCAATTAAAGTGTAAGTGTTTAGAAATGCCTTAGGGTGGGGCTCCTGGGTGGCTCACTAGGTAGGGCGTCTGACTTCAGCTGGGGTCATGATCTCACGGTCAGTGGGTTGGAGCCCCACCTGCTCGGTGCTGACAGCTCAGAATCTAGAGCCTGCTTTGGATTCTGTGTCTCCCTCTCTCTCTGCCCTTTCTCTGCTCATGCTCTTTCTCTCAAAAGTAAGTAAACATTGAAAAAATAAAATGAAATGCCTTGGGGAAAATGTGGGCCTTGATTGGATGGCTAAAATCTGTAAAGGTTACATGCTTTTAAATATTATTTTTACCCTGAAATATCCGTCTCGATTTACATATTTAAAATCTTCCTATTGCCTTCCATTTATCTTGAAGTAAAAGATGCACAGATATACCTCCGAAACTGTCAAGCATACTAAAGACTCCTGCAGAAAATTTTCACCTGGCTTTTTTACAGATGCTGCTAGAAAGCAAAGTTTAGTTTGTGTTAACACCCATGTATATATTATATATATATGTATGTGAATATATATGTAATTATAATTAATAAAGTAAATTAAATTAGTTATTAATGGAATTTATAAATATGTATATTTACATAAATACCGATTATATATGTGTATTATTTCTGTATATTTATATGTACATTATATGTACATGTATATTATATGTACATGCATGTGTACATGTAAATTATATGTATATATAATATACACAAAATATATACATATACACAAATATATAATCTGTATATACATACAAAATATACACGTGTGTATGTATATATGTGTATAATTCCACGGATATGGAGCGTGATGTGGACATGTAGAGACATGACTCTATAGAGGTACCAGTCCCCAGTGATTCAGCCGATAAGTGTTTGTCTCCTGACTCTTATGCTGAGGGGCAACAGAAAGGAGGACACACCTCCTGCAAATCCAACCTGTTTCATAACTCGCGCAATCAGCATTCACGCCAGAGGGCCCGGGAGCGACCCGGATCGGTGAGGCTGATTGGCTGGGCACGAGGAGCGCCGGGTTGTGGGCTGCACCTCTCGCCTCACTCCCTGGGACGCAGGAAACCGGGTGCATACGAGCAGCGGCTCCTCCCGGCTCTAGGAAGCCGGGGCCGCTGCTCGCATCCGCCGGGTCTTTGCTTTAAAATCTGAATCTCTTCTTTCAAAAATCAACATCTCGGTCGAAGTTCCGAAAGATAGCCCGAGGTAGGGACGCGCGAAGCTGAGGGCTAGATGGGGACAAGTTCGCAGGGAAGGCTCGGGCTCTCCAATTTCCTGAGCTTGGTCCCCCGTGGGAGGAAGACTTCGGAGAGGAGAGAGGGGGCCATTCCTCTTAGCAAGTCCGCGGGGGGAGTGGAGGGCAAGCGAGGTGAGCACTAGAGTCCCCCGCGGAGCTCCTGAGGCCCCCCCGCCCCCCCCCCCCCCGCCCGCGTTTTCTGCGCTCGCCACGCGCGCTGGGTTCTGCGGCCCGAGCGCGCGTAGAGGGGGCGCGGTGCGGGAAGCGGGAGTCTGAGCCCGTGGCCGGAGCCGGGAGAAGCATCACCGCGCCCGAGGGCAGATGGGACGGACAGACGCAGCCGCGAAGGCGTCGGGCAAAGGCCGCGATGCGCCCCAGCCCTCCAGCCGCTCTCGCGGAGTGTCCCCTCCGCTTCCTGCGGTTTCCGCATCTGACTCGGGGCCTGTGGTTTCTCCTCAGGTCGCGATGGATCTTGAAGGAGGCAGCAATGGAAGAGCAGAGAAGAAGTTCTGGAAAATGGGCGGAAAAAGGTAGCCAGTTTGTTTCGCTTTCACAGTTTAGATGGCTTGAGATTTGGGAGATGTGTTTCTAGCCTCCGGCTCTGTAATAACTGAAGAGTTGATGGTGGCGATGATATTTTTTAACCTTAAACGCAAGGGGGTTTTCTGCAGAAGTTCGCCGGCTGGGTTGAGGACAACGTTTACATCCTCCCACGGCCTCGGTGAGCTTCTCAGTCTTGCGGCTCCACACACGCCAGTGCTTTCGCATCCTTTTCTGTGTTTTAGGAACTCTGCTCTACCCGCCACGACGCACCCGAACATGGTGCTGCGTGTGCTCTGCCTCGTGGTCTAGTCTCACGCTTCTGGTAAACCGTAAACATCCCGGTCACGTAAACATTTCATGTTTGTGGCATGGCAGACGGGACCAAAGGCCAAAACTGCATTTAGCTGTTGATTTTCGCTCACAGTGCGCTGTCTAAGCAGGAAGTTTTAAACTTTGCTCAGTAGGTTCATTGGTAGTTGTCAATTGTAATAAAAATGGTAAAATAAAATAAATTAGTAAATACAGTAATATTATTAGGCACCAAACTTTTCAGTGTGGAAGAAAAGAAATACAAATATGGACATCAAGTAAGTTTTTAGAAAATGTTAAATTTGAACTGGAAACTTCAATATGAACTCATGAATTTTAAAATAGTTCACTTTCTGTCCACTGAAAGGGACAGTAGGAGTGAGTACCTTCGTGCCAGATCTTGGTTTCTAAATACCATTGCTCACTAAATGGAATCTGTACCCCCATGTGTGGGATGCGGGGAGATGCAGAGTGAGCCTGGAGTAAGTATGTTGTTCAGTGGAATTGTCAAAAAAAGACACAGGAGCTGGCTTCACTGTGCTGGGGTATGAAATACCGTATACAAGAGAAAGATAAAAAGGTGGGAGAGGTAGTGAGAATAACGGAATGTTCTTCACTTCACAGAATGCCAGCTATCATATTGGAACCTGCATTGTTATAGTTGATTCAGGCAAAGATTGTTCGGGATTGTAAATGACTCAGAGAAAAGTTTTGTCTAAGAATTCTCCCCAGTTTTTTGTAATTGGAAAAAAGGAAAGTGGGGGATTTTCAGTGGAGAGGTTTTTTGCAGTTAGCGATCTTAACCATGTAATCAGACCTGGTAGAATCCTGTATTAGTGACATGACACCACCCAGGAAGTATGTTTGCAAAAACATTTAGACTGAATCCTATCAAGCTTCTAGACTGTTGCTGTCCAACAGAAATATAATGTGAGCCACATTTGTAATTGTTAATTTTCTAGTAGCAGCATTAAGAACATAAGAAGAAACAAGTGAAATTAATTTTGAAAAGTATATTTTAAAGAGCCTAGGCACTTTAAATTTTATGTCTAAGATATTAGTTCTATATGTGATCAGAATTATTGATATAGTTTGCATTCTCTTTTTCATACTACATATTCAAATCTGTGTATTTTATGCTTACTGCACATCTCAGTTTGGACTCAGTTTGAAACTGACGTATCCAAGATGTGGGACATTCTATATGACATCTGTTACTACAAAAAGTCAATGTGGGGAGAGGGGGCAGAAGGACTTCTAGACTTAAAAAAAGAGACTAAAGAGGAAAAACCACCCAGTGTAATGTGCGAACCTTGATTATATCTGAGTTCAAAATCAAAAAAAGGAAAAACCTATAGAAAACACCCTTGGGCAGTTTGTAGATTGGATATTAGATGATAGCCGAAGTGCTGTTAATTTTCTGAAAAGTGAAAATGGTGGGAAAATATGTGAAGTGCCATGATGTTTGCAACTTACTTTCAAATGACTCAGCAAAATATTAATAATGATAATATATACTTATGTAAATAAAGAACATATGGTCAAAATGTTAACAATTGTTGAATCTAGGTGGATCTTGTATGGGTAGTCATTATTAGTATTCTTTTAATTGTTCTATTTGAAAAGTTTCATAATAAAAAATTCCATATACACAAAAGGAAAAAGACTCCATGGAGTGGAAGAAAGATATTTCCGTTTTTGTTTTTAATTTTTGTTTTACTACATCTCTTAAAGAACTGTGTCCTTAATACACAAACAGGAGTATTGGCATAAGAAGTATTGAGGGTATGTGGAAAGAAATAGTAAAGAAATTTGTTGGAGCCTGAACATACCTTCATTTTTATTATTGGTTCTTATCATGGCCTACAGACTTTTTAAACAAAAAAAATTGTTTTTTTTTTTTACTTAAGTAATTCTTATTAAACCATGCCCATCATCATTGATTTTAATATGTTCTTAATATAACTATATGTTTTCTTCCAGGTTTATTGAGATACAGTTGACATACAACACTATATAAGCTTAAGGTATACAGCGTAATGGTGTGACTTACATACACTGTGAAATGATTATCACAGTACATTTAGTTAACATCTGTCATACACGTAAAATAAAAAGAAAAAAAACAAAATTTTTTCTGCTTGCGGTGAGAACTCTTAGGATCTACTCTCAACGACTTTCACATATATCATAAGGCATTCATCATATACTCATGTTAACTGTACTCATCATGTTGTACATTACATCCCTGGGACTTCTTTATCTTTGTGTCTTTGGATCAACTTCCATCTGTTCCCTACCTCCCACCGCCTCTGATAACCACAAAGCTGATCTTTTTTTTCTATGAGTTTTTTTCTTTTAACTCTGTGTTCTAAATTGGAATTATAAAGAAGCACATGGCTTTGCTAGTATATATAATGCTTGGATGATAATGTCATTTGGAATCTGTGTATTTGTAAAGGTTTAATAAGCAACTTGCCTTTTGTAAACACTGCGTTTCAAGCTGATGGGGATAAATGAATAATCTATAGGGATGAGAGATCAATGTGGAAGTGCATTTCTATATAAAGTGGTATCTCAGAAGCCTGAGGTTGCACTGAATAGCTTGGTGTTTGGGGGATAACTTTTCCGCTTAAACTTGGCTTTATTGCAGCTGTGTGACCTTGAGCAAGTTCATGAACTCTCTTCACCTACAGTTTTCTCAGCTCTGACAGAACGACAAAAAATGTGCCTGCCTTGAAGAGATTGAGATAAGATTAAATGAGATTGTGTATGGGAAGTGTTTACTTAGCCAGCATCTGGAACATTATAAATTCTTCAGAGTAGCAACAGTTTTAGAGAATGAAAAAATAAATAAAAAGGCTGGAGCTAAAATTCAATTATGTGTGACTATTTTTTTCCTCTCATCCTGGTTCCAGAGATACTGAAACCATGCTTTACTGGGAATAGGGTGGGACCAAATCTGAAGACTTATGTTTGTGTATTTTGTGTGTTTTCATGTCCGTCTAACATCACTTTAAAGCCAAATATGGGGTAAGCTGTGGATTTTTTTTTCCTTAGAAGTCTCTTCAATTCTTTGACCTCACTTAGCATAAAGAACAAAGACAAAGATGAATTTACTTTTGAACTTGAAAATCTGTATAAAAATGTGATTTTCTCTCAAATAGTCTTTCATTTGTACATATGAAAATATGTACTGCTTTTGATTGGTTTACTTTCATGCTATAGGTGGCAGTTAAAACAGAGTAGAAAAAGGTTACAGTTAATTTGAATTTGGGCTCAAAATAGTAATTAGCCTTCTTATTCCTGAGGACAGCTTTCTGACAGTTGACAGACCCCCCCCCCTTTTTTTTTTTACCATAGCTTTTCTGGATTGAATTTATTGTTGTAATGGTACATTTAAGGCTCCAGAGATCCTTTCAGAATTAGATTAGCTCATAGAGAGTGATTTAATTACCTTTCTTCTTAGGTTTGTTTATGCCCAGCATCTGATTGCCACTACTCTCCATTAGTAGAGGGAATGATTAAGGATAATATCTAGGTAGTACATAGATAGGATATCAACTGCTAGAATTACTTAGATGATAATTAAGGGAATTAACTCTGGACAGGATGACTGATTTTCTAGTTACACATCTTCCTTAACTTATATCCCCATAACCCCATCCTAAGTTAAAAATACCATTAAAGTTGAAAATGCCTTTAAGGCATCTAACGTACTGAACATCATAGTTTAGCCTAACCTGCTTTAAACTTGCTTAGAATCTTTACCTTAGCCTATACTTGAGCAAAATTATCTAACACAAAGCCTATTTTATAATAAAGTGTTAAATATCCCATGTAACTTATCGAGTACTGTACTGAAAGACAGAGTGGTTGTATGGTTACAGGACGGTTTTAAGTGTATGGGTTGTTCACCCTTGTGATTGATTGCATGGCTGCCTGGGAGCTGTAGGTCACTGTGGCCGCCCAGCATCACTAGAGAGTACTGTACTGCATGTTGCTAGCCCAGGGAAGAGATCCAAATCCAGTGTTGGAAATGTAGTTTCTAATGAATGCATAACACTTTCTTGCTGTGCTAAAGTTAAACCATTGTAATTCGGAGACTGTCTGTAGAATAAAAACAGGAAGCTTTCTTTTTTCAGCATTATTTTTCTCATTGAAAAAGTTATGTGTCTGTGTATTCATCATAGAAAATTAGGAAATATCAAAGGCACAAAGAAGAAAATATTTTGATAGAAATCTCAATACCCAGTGATAACCACATATCTAGATTTCTCAGATACATGTAAACGTTTTTAAAGTTCATAAATGGGATCATACTATTAATGTATATTTTTATGGAATAATATAGACATGTTTTCTTTGTCCTGTTTGCTATTAAATACAGGATCTGTGGGGCACCTGGGTGGCTCAGTTGGCTAAGCATCTGACTTTGGCTCAGGTCATGCTCTCATGGTTTGTGAGTTCGAGCCCCATGTCGGGTTCTGTGCTGACAGCTCAGAGCCTGGAGCCTGCTTTGGATTCTGTGTCTCCCTCACTCTCTCTGCCTCTTCCTTGCTCATACTCTGTCTCTCTCTCTCTCTCTCTTAAAAATAAAAATAAAAACATTAATTTAAAAAAATATAGGATCCATGTTAATTTGGTCATTTAAAAAATTTACATAATTTTAAGGCCTTTGTGCAATTCTGTTTCTGTTTTTCAGTAAAAAAGAGAAGAAAGAAAAGAAACCAACTGTCAGTACACTTGCAATGGTGAGTTTGAACTTATTTACTGTTCAAAATGCTTTGGAAATTTGACTTTTTCTTACCTAGACTAGAGATATTTCATCTGGTATAATATTTTCTTAGAGAGTATGTTAATGGAGAGGTAAAACAAATAGGTTTAATTTAGCTTGTTTTCAGGGGGAATGCTGATCATAATCTGCCACGTAAATGGATTCTCAGTAGCTACTCTTCTTGGCCTATATTTTGGTATTCTGCCAATTGTTTGGTATTCTGCCAATATTCTGCAAATTGCCAGTGATTTATTCAGGTAAGCACTTATTTATGTAAGCCCAGTGATGATCTCAGCCATCTAGATCGAGCCACACGGAGTGTGGTTCTAATAGGAAACAAGGTTCCTTGTCATTAGTGACTCATATTCTGGCAGGTTTGAGGTCAAAGTCCCAGGTATGAAAAAATAGAAGTCAGCAATGCATAATTTATTACTATGCTTTATTTATTACTAGTACATGTCATTATTCCTCTGTGCTCAATAACTTATCTCAAACTTGAAATCCTTTATATAATTCTTCATCTCATTTTGTGGTTGCATGGCGGTTGCTTAGAACCTTTTGTTTAATCAGATTTGGAATAAGACAGGGATATTATAGGTGGGGCTGGTTGATGGTCTTTCTCTACTTGGATTCTGCTTTTTCTCTTTCCTAAGAACCTGGAACACTACTGAACCAATTAAGTCCAGCAGTGAGTACATACTTTATAATTCAGTTAGAACACACGAGACATTTTTGAAATGTCAGTGGTGGGGGAGGGATAGGCTATCTTGTAAAATGGATACTAGTAAATTAAATATAATAGTTACAGGCAGGAAAAAATAGTTGCCTCACTTTGGCACTGCGGACTCTGTGGTTATCTTACATGATCATCCTCTTACACTACAGTTGATCTGGCTACAGATCTGTACAATCTTTGAAATTTTAGAGGAATGAGACTATATGTTCACTCTCAAGAATGACTACTCATTCTCAAGAAGACTACTCATGTGACCAAGGGACAGATTTTGTTTTATATTTCATTCTTATGTATTAAAAGAAGCTTTAATGTTAAAGTAGGGTTTATTCCCAAGATTTAATTTCAATTTTATCATTTCAAGACCAAAGCATTTCTGTCTTTTGTAGTTTAGTTTTTATTATTTGTAGCTTAAATTTTTTAAAGCCTTATTTCAGAAAATGTGACATATCTAATACTTGGAGGTAACAGTATCAATATAATTAAGCCACAAAAGAATAAAAATCTAGATTTTTAATGCGAGGGAATAATAACACACATAAAGCACTATATGCCATGTGTTCGGTCTAAGTACTCTATATAGAACTCATTTAATCATTGCAACTCCCTTGGAGATAGGTACTATTATTATTCTAATTTGACAGGTGAAGAAACTGAGCCAGACATATTAGCTTGCCCACTTGATACATAGCGGGACCAGAATTGAAACCTGTGAAGTTCATGTTCTAAGTTTATGTGGCTTTTCCTTGTGTCTTTTTCCTGAAGAGTTGACGTAGAAAACTGAACTTGTACGTAAAACCTATTGACCTGAGGACACATTCAGAAAGTTTAACAGTATAGTGCTGGTATTATCAGCTAAGACAAAAACTCGTGTGTCAGGGCTCCCCAAGAACCTCAGGTTTGATGATTCACTGTGAGGTCTCTCAGGACTTAGCATATTGTCATACTCATGATACTCATGGCTAAGATTTATTATGGCAAAAGAATACAAAGCAAAATCAACATTGGGAAAAGGAAAGAGGGAGGCAGAATTCCAGGAGAAACCAGGCACAAGCTCCTGGAGTCCTCTCCCAGTGGAGTCACACTTAACTTCCCCAGCAATGAATGGTGATAGCTGTGAAAGGCCATCAGACAAGCTCATTAGAAACTTAGCACCCAGAGTTTATACTGGGAGCTGATCACGTAGGCATAACGTATACCAGAATTCCAGACTCATAGAAGGAAGGCAGGTATTTGACATAAAGCACATTGTTGTACAAATAATTTGGTCACTTTTATCAATTAGGTGATGTCAATCCACCCCAAATCCAATTTCTAGATGCCCACCAAGGGACAACCTTGAACACAGGTCTTTCTAAACAGCAAGTCTCAGGCTCGGAATTTTAACTTCTTTCTACTATGAGACTTTTTAGCAGTCTTGAGAAGGTGATGAAAAAGGGGTAAAGAATATTCAAGTGTTCCTACTAGCTTTTAAGTTTTTTTTTTTAATGTTTATTTATTTTTGAGATAGAGAGCATGAGTGGGGGGAGGAACAGAGAGAGAGGAAGACACAGAATCCAAAGCAGGCTCCAGGCTCTGAGCTGTCAGCACAGAGGCCAATGCCGGGCTCGAACTCACGAACCATGAGATCATGACCTGAGCTGAAGTCCAACACTTAACCGACTGGGCCACCCAGGTGCCCCCTAGCTTTTTTTTTCTAAATATATATATCAGGCCTTGTTTCAACAGAACAAGAAACACAAAAGTAGAATAAAATCTAAAGCAAACAAAGAAATGAGACAGATGGAAATAAAGGCAGGAAACATACAAGTGGGGTCGTAGGGCCAATACAAAGCACTGCTTAAAGATTACATACTGTTGTCAGGATTGTGCAGCAGGCTCAACTCTGAGCATTCTACTTCATGGATCATATCGAAGAATTCATTTCTTTCAAAACAGATTATTGCTATTATCTGTCTATTGCTTCCTCTGTGCCAGGGATTTGTTAAGCACTCCACATTTGTTATCTAACTTAATCCCCACAGTGACTCAATGACATAGGAACTTGTATTATTCTTACACTACATGATGAAACAGACTCAGAGAAGTTGAGTAATGCATTCAAACTCACAGATTTACGTAGCTAGTAAGGGGGCAGGTCCAAAATTTGCCCCCAGATTTGCTTACTCAACCTAGAGCTTTTAACAACTTTAGTCATTTATGACAGCTTGTGGCCAGTTAAACTTTTACCTGCCTGGAGTTGAAAAGTTCTATTATCCTCTGACCACCTGGTCACTCCTCAGTCTTTGAAGATTTTACCACCAGGCTCAGTGTCTCTCTTTCCACTCCCAGAGTTCCTACTATCTCGGGTGACTTTTATGGTGTTCTGGATATCTGCTCCTCGACCTTCACAGGTGCAGTAATCTGTTTCTTTCTCCCTGCTCCCCTCCGCAGCCATCTGTTTGTACACTCACATCCTGAATTTTATTGTTATTTGAAACTGTCATACCTCCAAAGTGATTGATTGAAGCCACAGCTCAAATTAGTGAGCCATCTCCTTTCTTTCCAATCTGCTCACTGTTCTCTCTGGATATTTGGTCCATTGACCCATCACTTTCCCATCAGCCCTTTCTCTTGCCCAAACAATAATCTTCCTTCTGCTTGTCATTTGTTACACAAAGCCTGAGCAAAATCACTGGTGCCTGAACTCCTTCATTTAATTGTTGCTGTAGCAACCCTCACAACAGGGTATATTCCCAACTGAACTCCTATTTCTCCTCTTCTCTTGACTCTGTCAGTCCTCTACTCTTTTCACGTTTCCCACTTCTCCCTTTCCCCCTTTGGTGGATGGCCTCTACTTTTATTTCACAAACAGAATGGAAGCCATTTGACAGAAGTTCCTCAGCCCATCTCTCCTAATCTGCAAGCATATCCCTACCTGGATCATATCCCTCTTCCTTCCCTTCTAATATAACAGAGGAAGAATCTGGTTATTAAAACTAATCACTCATTTGTACTTTGGCTCCCAAATCCTCTGCCTTCTCATGGACCTTATATATAACTACTGCTATTATTATTAATACCATCATCATCATCATCATCATCATCATCATCATCCTTTCTCTTCTGTATCTACAGTCTCTGCCTCTTAACTGGGTCTATCCCATTGGCATTTATATGTGAGGTGTCTTTAGTTTCATTAATGCCATCTTTCAAGCCACCTCCCCTCTTGCTTGCTTCACATACAGGAGCTGCCTTTACTTAAGTTTCACCTTGCAGTCACTTCGTTAGACATTATAACTTGGCTTCTGTCTCTGCCACTCATCAAATTCAGTAGACCTGTCTTGATTCCATCTTGACTTTTAAGTAGTGCTTGACATTGTCTACCATTTTCTTTTTTCTCTTTGCTTCTATGATGCCACAGTCTGCTGATTTTTCTCCTAGCTCTTTTTTTTTCTTGTGTCATCTCTGCCTGTGAAATTAGAATTCATTAATCCCTTGTCCCAGCTCAGTGATGGTGTTGGCATTTTTGTGCTTTCATACAGACATTTCCAAATTGTTTTCATGCAGAACTTCTTTCTCAGTTGAGCTCCATTCTCTAAAGTTTTAGTGTCTTTATCTATTTGCAGTGGTTTCCTTTACTAATTTCTAGTTACTTTTGCTTCTCCATTGAGGACGTTGGTATTTAATTGCTTCTACTTCACTCAACTATGCTCTCATTATTCTTCTCTTTGGGCAACCTTAATAATGACTCCTAGGCTCAGCATTCTTTGACCTTTCAGCTCCAACAACCTTCACTCCTACTCTACGTCAGTAAATTATACTTGTGAACAAGGACCTGAGGTTTATCATCTGGGTGGACTCCCATCTAAGAAGCTATAAACTCAAAGGTATCAGTCTTCAACCTCAACTTTTGATTCCTTCTAGCTTAGCCTTTTCTCTTTGTTATCCTTCTTTTTTGACTTTGTGTACTCATTTCCTGTTGTTATTGTAACAAAATACCATTAATTTAGTAGCTTTTTAAAGCAACAAAAATTTATTACCTCACAGTTCTGGGCCCAGAAGTCTCACTGAGCTAAAATCAAGGTGTCAGCAGGGCTGGATCTGTTTCCCTCCCCTTCTCAGCAAGCTTCAGGAAGCTGCATGCATTCCTAGGCTAATGGTCTCTTACTGCATCCCTCCAACCTCTTCAGTCATCTGTTTTCCTGCTGCTGAGTCTGAGCCACCTGGCTCTCTCTTGTTAAGGACCCGTGTCATTACATTTGGTCTAATTGGATAATGCAGGATAATCACCCCATCTTGAGACCCTTAACATCTGCAAAGTCCCTTTCATCATGCGAAGAAACAATTCACAGGTTCCTGAGATTAAGTTAATCTCAGGCATTATTTTATGTC
The DNA here is from genome assembly GCF_023721935.1 of Panthera uncia. NCBI lineage: Eukaryota > Metazoa > Chordata > Mammalia > Carnivora > Felidae > Panthera > Panthera uncia. The sequence goes on along the minus strand of NC_064816.1, from coordinate 87,610,407 downwards.
CATGAGGAGAAGGCATTATTCCACCTTCTATACCTGGTCAAGGGTTTGCTTTCTCAACCACTTTCTATTGCTGGTCCCCTTACTCCATTTCTGCTCTTCTAAAAGCTATTCTACACATAGTAGACACATCCAATCACCTCCGTTCGTGCCTTTCCTTTGCACTTAGCTGGGAAGTTTAGAGTAAAACCCAGACTCCTTTATCAAGCTGTAAAGGCCCTGTGTAATCTGTCCTCTGGCACATCTCTGACTGCACCACAGACTAATCTGTGCTCTGCTCTTGTCACAGTGGTAATTCTATTTGGTCCTTGAGATATACCAACCTTCTCTTCACCACAGGACCTTTGCATTTGCTCTTTCTTTCTAGAATGCTCTGTCTCCAGATCACCATGTAACTAACTGTATCCTTCCTGTCATTTGGGTCTCAGCTTACATGTTGCCTTCTCAGAGGGACAGTCTTTAACCAGCCAGTCTAAGCCAACTGATCCTGCCTGTCATTGTGGTCTAAGCTCTATGAAGGAAGGCATTTTTCTATGTTTGCTTCCCTAGGTACTCCTAGTACCTAGAATAGGTAGTTAGATATTGAGTGAATATTGAATACATCTTTTCCTCATTTTACTATTTGCACTAGAATATATATGAGGACAGGTAGCTTGTCTTATTCACTGTTACTTCCAATACCTAGAAACCTGACCCTTATTAGCTGCTTAACAAATATCTTTTGAATGTTGAATGAATGAATAAATGAATGGATTCACTGACTTCTTCTCCAACCCAGGCACCATGGTAGAGTCGTGTTAACCACCTGGTCTGCTGATTACCTAAACTATTCTTCTTCTTTGTGTATCAGCCTTCCTTCTATGTGGTTCTGGTTCACCATCCCCGCTATTTCTTTCTTTTTTTTTAATTAAAAAAATTTTTTTGTAATTTACATCCAAATAGTTAGCATATAGTGCAACAATGATTTCAGGAGTAGATTCCTTAGTGCCCCATACTCATTTAGCCCATTCCCCCCTCCCACAACCCCTCTAGTAACCCTCTGTTTGTTCTCCATATTTAAGAGTCTCTTATGTTTTGTCCCTCTCCCTGTTTTTATATTATTCTTGCTTCCCTTCCCTTATGTTCATCTGTTCTGTGTCTTAAAGTCCTCATATGAGTGAAGTCATAGGATATTTGTCTTTCTCTGACTGATTTCACTTAGTATAATACCCTCCAGTTCCATCCATGTAGTTGCAAATGGCAAGATTTCATTCTTTTTGATTGCTGAGTAATACTCCATTGTGTGTGTATGTGTATATATGTATACATATATATACATATATATATATATATATACACACACATATATATGTGTATATATATACCACATCTTTATCCATTCATCCATTGATGGACATTTGGGCTCTTTCCATATTTTGGCTATTGTTGAGAGTGCTGCTATAAACAGGGGCGTGCATGTGTCCCTTTGAAACAGCACACCTGTATCCCTTGGATAAATGCCTAGTAGTGCAGTTGCTGGTTCATAGGGTAGTTCTATTTTTAATTTTTTGAGAAATCTCCATACTGTTTTCCAGAGTGGCTGCACCAGCTTGCATTCCCACCAACAATGCAAAAGAGATCCTCTTTCTCCACATTCTCGCCAACATCTGTTGTTGCTTGAGTTGTTAATTAATGTTAGCCATTCTGACAGGTGTCAGGTGGTATCTCCTTGTGGTTTTGATTTGTATTTCCCTGATGATGAGTGATGTTGAGCATTTTTGCATGTGCCGGTTGGCCATCTGGATGTCTTCTTTAGAGAAGTGTCTAGTCATGTCTTTTGCCTATTTCTTCACTGGATTATTTGTTTTTTGGGTGTTGAGTTTGATAAATTCTTTGTAGATATTGGATACTAACCCTTTATCTGATATGTCATTTGCAAATATCTTCTCCCATTCCGTCGGTTGCCTTTTAGTTTTGCTGATTGTTTCCTTTGCTGTGCAGAAGCTTTTTATTTTGAGGAGGTCCCAATAGTTCATTTTTGCTTTTGTTTCCCTTGCCTCTGGAGACGTGTTGAGTAAGAAGTTGCTGTGGCCAAGATCAAAGAGGTTTTTGCCTGCTTTCTCCTCGAGGATTTTGATGGCTTCCTGTCCCCCTCTTTCTTATCAATGTCTAGCCAAATGTTTTCCATTTCCTTGTGTTTAAAGGGTTCCAATTATAATTAGTTTATACCTCTGTGTTACATTTCTCCTGATATGTTACTTTTTTTTGTCCCCTTCACTGTAAGCTACTGAAGTCTTTTTAATTTTTACATTTCCTAAACCAATAACAGTACCTGAATATATTATATATCACCATAGTATTCTTAATAAAAATTTATTTAGTTAAATCTCATTTTCATCTTCTTAACAGCTATGTGAGTTTTTCTGCATATATGATATTCTCTTCATTTTATAAATATAGAAACCAAGGCATTATGAAGAGATTATTTTCCCCAAACTCTCCTTCCTAGTAAGTGACAGAGCTGACATTTCACTGAGGGTTTTGTCCTGCTTAGCCTTATTGTACTTACCACTTTCCTCAAATCTTACCACCTTTTCCTGAGACATCTTGACTCATGTCCCAACTAAACAGGAGGTTCTAAACTCTGTCAACTTTGTCCTTATCCTTGGAAACTTGTTTGTATCTGTGCTTACTCTTAGCTCATTTCTTCTAGTTTGAGTTGAAGAGGTATATCTTTGCCTATTTGAGAACCATTCTCCCTTTACCAAGTTTTATTGTGAAAACTTTCAAACACATGGAAAGGTAGAACAGTAAAATTCAGGCCCATATAGCCGTTGTCTGTATCTAACAACTGTTAAAATTTTACCACACATTTCACCTGAGGTTATAGATTTTGTGATATTTCATATGTAATTGTTTACATATATCAAAAATGTTCCTACACAAAATTTTTCTATAAAACATAATGATCGTATTTAACAAATGAATCATAATTCCTTAATGTAATGTTTAGTTCATATTCAAATACTTCCAATTATCTCCAAAAAAAATGTCTTTTACAGTTGATTTGTTCAAAATAGGATCTAGTCAGTGATGACATTTAGATATTGTGTCTTCTGAGTCTAGAAGTTTTCTCTTCTTTTAAAACTATATTGACATGCTTTAAAGACTATACTAGTTGTCCTGTAGAATACCTCACCTTCTAGAGGTGAGGTATTGCTTCCTGATGGCATAATTTAACTTGTTCTTCCATGGCTTACATTTTGAATGTGCTGAAAGTTAGGTCTAAATACATTCACATTAAATGTTTGTGGTAAGAAGATTGTGTAGGGGATGCTGTGTACTTCTTGTCTTACCACATCTGGAAACCTCAAATGTCAGAGTGTTTTTTCCTTTTCTACAATGCTAGGTTTGATCGCTTGGTTAAGATGATGACAGACTGGACTCTTCCACTGTAGATGGATCTCTGCCCCCTCACAACTATGAGTTGTCTTGGGACATCATGGGAAATCTTGTTTCACCCATTACTTATAGCATCCACCCATGATCCCTCTCCTCGGGTTCCAAAGAAACATTTGTTTGCTTTGTTCTTTAGGATTTTGCCCCATCTCAGTTTCCTTCTGTATTTTCACCAGTCATCTCCTTGACTGATTTACCTATAAACATGTGTAAGACTTCGCAAAATAGTTGCCCAGAGGGAATGTGACATTCCCCTGTGGTGTCCATTCTCTTGCTTTTCCTTTTGCCCCAAGATCATCAAAAGGACAGTCAACATGCTGTCTCTATTACTTTATTTTCAAATTTTTCTTAATATCAGTCACTCTTTTTCTCTTCCTGGATGATCTTATCCACTCCCATGACTTCTGCTATATACACTACTATCACAAAACTGCGTTGCATACTCTGAATTCTCTCCATGTGCTTCTTGGATAGCTCTTTCAGGATGAGCAATCAGATAGCACAAAATGAGATTTCTCTGTGCTCCTTCCCTCCAAACCCTTGCCTCTTCTGGTTATCTCAGTGGAAGGCAATCAGCTTTTTATTGCTGCTTCTACACCTCACACCCCAATCTCCTCTGAGTATACTGCTATGCCTACTTTCTGGCTGGAATACCTTTCTTCTTGCTTCTAAACACATGCTAAACTTTGAAAGCTGGGAGGAAGTATAACCTCTTCTGTGAGGCTTTTCCACAAAGGAGGCAATGACCATTTGCTCACTGTTGTGTCTGCTTGACTGTGTATGCTGTGCTGTCACAGCTTGCAGAGTGTAGATTGCACATACTCTTTTGCTTCGCCTTATTCCTTCTCTTTAAGCACTCTGAAGGCAGGACTTACTCCTTTAGTATTTATCTGGATTTTATTAGTCATTGGGTATGCATTGAGTAAATATTTATATTTATTCTTGTTTTTATTATGGCCAGTCATTAGTTTTGGAGGTAAAATATCATATGGGAGTGGTGATGAGAGTGTCCGTTATCTTTGCTTCCTCTACTGAGGAATTTGATATTTTGCCCACTTTTATAGAGTCTCTAAGGGAAGATAAATGGCTTCTGCCCTCTCTTCCTCCTTATTTGTGTGTGTGTGTTTGTTGTTTTTATTTTGTTTTGTATTTTCACATATGGCATTTTATTTTCTGGCAAAGGTGACATTTTAAACGAAGAGGGAGAAAACATGGGTCCACTGACAAATTGTTAGCAAAGAAAAGCTAGATTCCTGCCACATCCTCTCTGTTTTGGTGCCTCAAAGATTTAAATCCAAAGATTTAGCATGTATCAAGGAGTTGAACATAAACCATAAAATTTCAAAAAGAGAACATGAGTGCAGGTTGGAAAAGGTCTTCCTAAGAAGGGCATAAAATCTAGAGGCCATAAAGTAAACAGTTGGTAAATGTGTTTATTTATTTATTTTTCCCATTTCACCATTTTAGAGTAACAAAAAAGGTCATTTCTACTAGTACAATTTCAAGCCCCTCTCTACAATGCAAGAGGCCCCATCTTTTCCCAGAGTTCTTCTCCTGAGATTCCCAAGGACCTCCAGTATTGTTTACTTACTTTATTTTTTCAGTATAATGTATTGTCACGTTAGCTGATATATAGCATATACAGTGTGCTCTTGGCTTCAAGGGTAGATTCCCATGATTCATCACTTACATACAATACCCAGTGCTCATCCCAACAGGTGCCCTCTTCAGTGCCCATCAGCCATTTTCCCCTCTCCCACACCCCTCATCAACCCTCAGTTCTCTTTATTTAAGAGCCTCCCTCTCAGTTTGAAACTTTTTTTTCCCCTTCCCTTCCTCCATGGTCTTCTGTTAAGTTTCTCAAATTCCACATATGAGTGAAAACATACGACATTTGTTTTTCTCTGGCTTATTTCATTTAATATAATACCCTCCAGTTCTATCCATATTGTTGCAAATGGTAGGATTTCATTCTTTCTCATCGCCAAGTAGTATTCCGTTGTATATATAAACTACATCTTCTTTATCTATTCATGAGTTGGTGGACATTGGGCTCTTTCCATAATTTGGCTATTGTTGAAAGCACTGCTATAAACATTGGGGTACGTGGGCCCCTATGAATCGGCACTCCTATACCCTTTGGATAAATTCCTAGTACTGCTATTGCTGGGTCATACGGTAATTCTACTTTTAATTTTTTGAAAAACCTCCACACTGTTTTCAAGAACAGCTGCACCTGTTTGCATTCCCTGTATTTTTTTCAGAGAGCTGGGGAGAGGGGCAGAGGGAGAGAGAATCTCGAGCAGACTCCATGCTCAGCACAGAACCTGATGTGAGGCTCGATCCCACAATCCTGCAGTCATGACCTGAGCTGAGAGCAAGAGTCAGATGCTTAACCAACTGAACTACCTAGGAACCCCAGGTGTTTTTTTTAAGGAGATGGATGAATGCTTAGTTAAGACAAAATAAGTAATGACAAAATTTAGCCTGTGTTTCAATGAAATAGGAAAAAAAATGCCAAAAAAACATATTCTCGCTGTTTAAATTTGTAAAGAGGATAATGTTTTTAGATTATGGAATGTTATAGATTATGGATATGTCATTACTTCAAACTTAAGCTTACTTGATTACACTTTTAACAGCTAGAAAAATATTAAATGCAGATACCTAAGTATATATTAGACATTCTTCTTACATCAAACTTGAATTTTTGCTGATTTTATAACTCAGCTTCACTAATTCTTCCCTGCTTTATGGACTGCCAGTCACTACTCCCAAGAACTGTTTTGCTCTTTATTTCTCCACTTGTCAATTTAGTTCTTATTTATTTGTTACCACTCGAAGTTCCTTTTTAGCTAACTTTAGGATTGGCTTCTGTCTCTTTGGTAAAGTATGTGTAAATTCTAAAACCTTACTTCTGCTGCTGTGTCTTTTATGTTGCCTGATATTGATCTTTGTTTTGGTTTATGTTCCCTTCCTAGACCTCTGACTTTTTACCCAGTTTCCTCTCTAGGTTATAAACCTGCTGACTGTCATGAATCCATAGGACAACCGCCTGTTTATTCAGAACCCCTACAGATGGCTTCATCCTGTCTGTGTTTTTGTTTCTGTTTTCTTTCATTTGGTTTTCTTTCAGTCCTAACCTAGTTCCTTAAATGTATAGAAGTATTGATTGCTTTTCAAATGGACTGTCCTAGAGCCCCAAGCCAGGTCCCGTTACTATTTCTTCTTGTCATCACTTTTTGGATACAGAGAAGTCTGTCTTTTTTTTTCTAATGTTTATTTATTTTAGAGGGAGACAGAGCACAAGCAGGGGAGGGGCAGATAGAGAGAGGGAGACACAGAATCGAAGCAAGCTCCAGGCTCTGAGCTGTCAGCCCAGAGCCTGTTGGGCTTGAACCCACAAACCACGACATCATGACCTGAGCCTAAGTTGGCTGTTCAACTGACTGACCCACCCAGGCGCCCTGAGAAGTCTTTCTTTATTTTTCACTTGCCTATAATTAAAGAGACTATGCAGACCTGCACTAGTCAGTCATTATGGCCATATTCTATCTTTTTAGACCTGCACTAGTCAGTCATTATGGCCTTATTCTATCTTTTATGGCCAGAATCTCTTTTGGGGAAGCATGCATTTAACTGATTCTTCCTTTCCTCTTCCTTCTCACTATCGAGTCCTAATTGTATTAAAATTATTTTACATCTGTGCTACTTTCATTTTGCAGCAGATATTAAACCCAAGCCACTTTCATAAAGCAACAAAATGTTTCCTCAATGGTGTCCTCACAGGAACTTTTGGCAATCAAGATTTGTCTTGGTTAAAAAAATCTTGAGATGAAGTGTTTTCTATTCTTGGAAAGCAGAGCAACAAATACATATTTATTTTTTTATGTTTATTTTTTGAGAGAGAGAGAGAGTGTGAGAGTGGGCGAGGGGCAGAGAGAGAGAGGGAATCACAGAATCTGAAATAGGCTCCAGGCTCTGAGCTGTCAGCACAGAGCCCAATGCGGGGCTTGAACTCACGAACTGTGAGATCATGACCTGAGCCAAAGTCGGATGCTTAACTGACTGAGCTACCCAGGCGCCCCAATACATATTTCTATTATTGTACCGTTAAAGACTTTTTATAGTTTCCCAAAATGTCCCATCCCTCTCATCAATCCTCATGTGAGAAAAGAAGACAGAATGAGTCCAATATGAAGAAGTAGGTCAGAATTCAATAGAAGAGCCAAATGCTCATTTCTTTTTTTTTTTTTTTAGTTTATTTATTTAATTTAAGGGGGGAGGGGCAGAGAAAGGGAGAGAGAGAGAGAGAGAGAGAGAGAGAGAGAGAGAGAGAGAATATGAATCCTAAGCAGGCTCCATGCTGTCAGTGCAGGGCCCATTGTGAGGCTCAATCCCACGAACTTGGAGATCATGACCTAAACTGAAATCAAGAATCTGAGGCTTAACTGACTCAGCCACCCAGGCAGCCCTCAAATGCCCATTTCTAATTAGTCTATTGTAATAGTTTATGTTGGACCAGGTTGATAGTAGTGCTAGTCTGAAAAATGTCTGGATTTTGGATATATTTGGAAAGTAGAGCAAACCATTCATGAAACTGTGCTAATTGTTCCTATTCTTTACATTTTCTTTCTTTCTTTCTTTTTTAGTTTCGCTATTCAAATTGGCTTGATAGGTTATATATGTTGGTGGGAACAATGGCCGCCATCATCCATGGAGCTGCACTCCCTCTCATGATGCTGGTTTTTGGAGACATGACGGATAGCTTTGCAAATGCAGGAATTTCACGAAACCTAACTAATCTAAACATAACTGGTGAAAGTGAGTATTGTTTGTGGTACTGATTTTATTGGAAGCTTGAAGGAAAATCAGTCACTTAAAAATGATGTTTGTGGAGCCCTTACTAAACGCACTAATGTGTTTAGTTCTGTGGAAGATTGAAGGGCCTGAGCTATAGAACATATTGGTAATGAGTTTGAGAAGATAATATTCACAAGCATTAGAATCCACTTGGGAAGAGCTGGCAGAGATACATAAAAAAAAAAAAGGCCGAGCTCTGTAAAGTCAGAAAGATGCCAGGAAGTTTCTGGAAGAGGTATAAGAACTACTTAATCTGGACCTTGAATGATAAGTAGAAATCAGTTATGAGATTCTCTGACATATTGGATATGGGTATAAGAAACAGGAGTCCAGGATGATTCTAAAATTTTTAGCCTGAGAAACATGATGAACTGGATGCAGTTATCATTGAGATACAGAGGGTGGAGAGAGAGAGTAGTGTTTTGAGCAGTAAATACCAGAAACTTAATTTTGGGTATTGTCACAGGTTGGGCTCTTTGGAAACATGCTAAAATGGAGAAATGTGGCCAAGATAAGTTGTGTGTGTGTGTGTGTGTGTGTGTGTGTGTGTCTGTCTGTCTGTTTTAAGACGGAAGAAATAATAGCTTGTTTGTATGCTAATGGAAATGATCCGAAAGAGAGGAGAAAGTGATGCTTGAGAGAGAGGGAAGAGATTTATTTGAGTGATATCCTTGAGAAAGGAGGGAATCTAATGCCCAAAAGGAAATGCTTGCTTTAGGTAGGAGCACAGATGAATTTATCCACAGTAACAGGTGGGAATAGAGAACATTTGAATGACAGTACCCAAAGCTGAGTGATGAGGAGGTGAGAATTTGTGGAAGGTTTCTTGTGATTATTTCAATTTTCTCAGTGAAATAGGAAGCAAGACAGTTCCTATAGGAAGGGTTCTATTTGGCTGATAAAGAAAAGAGATCTAAAACAGACCTCCAGGAGAGTGGGAAAGTGAAGTAGGACTATTGAAATTATTTGGGAATCACACACATTCTTACACTCATACTTGATTGAGGAGGGACTGGTTGACAGCTCTGAGATTCCAAGCCACCTTTAGTTAAGCCTTGATTGATTTAAACTAAACTTCCCAAAGACTTACAACCTCGTGGTGCTCAAATGGTAGAAATGTTGAAAATACCTGTTTGAGAATACACTTGAGACGATAGTGGTACCGCTTTTTCAACTTTAAGTCTCTGACGAATGTTATAAATCCTTTCCCCAGAAATATGCATGTAAATATTCATACAAATTTGGGGTATTTATGGATTTTTTGAACCTGTCCAGGAGTCCTGGGAGCCCCTTCTTGGTAATTCTGAAGAACACACTGTTTACCCTGAGGCAGGCTTACTTCAATTCTGTGAATGCAGGTAATGAGTTGGGCCAGAAAATTTTATAGTATGTTTGAGCTATGTAAAATTCTTGTGTATTATGTATTATTATGTAAATGGCATTCAGAAGGACCTGCCAGAAGATATACCACCTTTGAATTGACACCTTTCTATTTTACCATTTACCCAATGGAAGTTCTCAGTGCTCTCTAAATTTATTGATTCCTGTGCATGCTGTATTAGGCAGTAGTCTTTGGAGTTCGTTCTCTTACCACCATACAGCGGAAGAATCAATTCTTATAGTACTCTTGTAGCCCAGCAGACCTTATGTGTACATCTGTACCCATTCTGATCCTACTCACTTTTTTATGAAGTCCAGACATACACATTGATCTAACGATATGGGTGGGAGGTGTCATACTAATCATGCTGTGCACCTGCATGCACTACATAAAGGGACAGCTGCTGATATCATGTATATTAATAACGAAATATTGAGCTATTAAAATAACTGTTGAAGCTTGGCCCAGTCTGGGAAGAGCAGATCCTTAAATGGCTGCCTGAGCTAACAGAGCTGAACTCTGACAGGTCACAGCAAACTCAACTACTGTAATGTAGTTGTGTTTTTAAAAAAGTGGTCTTTTTTAAAAAACTGCATTAATGTTTTGATACACTGTATCTCCATCACCCAGATAGTAATTACCTCTTTATGAAAAAAACAATTGATTTCTTTAAGTGCAGGTACTTAATCCTTACTATGTCTTGGCTTTACCTGGACCTCCTGTAGACTGGTTAAGAGGGACAGTAATGTGACTTAAGTTACTGCATCACGTGCATGAGTTCCCCGGTGGTGGTCCAGCTGTGGAGCCTAGCTCCCTCATAGGCCCATGTGTCTGCATGCTGATCAGAGTCTTCCAGGCTGGAGAATGCCTGCATTACCACACCTCATGGGCTGGTAACTGGGACTTCATCTTCATAGATGCCTGCATCACATGGTTTCCAGTTGGGGTTGTAGTTCACATTGCATTCCTTGCTCATCCTTCCCATTTAGCTCACTCTTCTAGTCTTGGGAAAACTTTGAAGTATGCTTCTGTCAGGCTTTTAAGAGGTACAATATTCATTGGTTAGAGAGCAGGCTTTCTGGAGTTGGACTGCCTGGCTGTAAAACTCCGCACCTATAACCTTTTTTAGTTTTGAACTTTGGGAGATTTCTTCATACTTTAATTTCCTCATCTATAAAAAAGTTTACTAACAGTAGAACCTACTTCATGGAGTGGTTGTGAGAATTTAATGGATTCATCACTTAAGTCTCAAAGAATAGGGCCTAGTAATAAAAAAGTTCTCAACAAATATTACTGTTATAACATCATCAGTAAACTAATAATCCATGTTGCTCACAAATGAACCCACATAATTTGCATGATGATGTGGTTCTTTATGTTATTCCATCTTTTTTTTTTTTAATTTTTAAAGGTTTATTTATTTATTTATTTATTTGAGAGAGAGACAGAGTTCTAGCAGGGGACGGGCAGAGAGAGAGGGAGATACAGAATCCGAAGCAGGCTCCAGGCTCTGAGCTGTCAGCACAGAGCCTGATGTGGGGCTCGGACTCGTGAACTATGAGATCATGACCCGAGCTGAAGTCAGATGCTCAACTGACTGAGCCATCCAGGTGCCCCTATGTCATTTCATCTTTATGGAACTCTGTGATACTTGCTTATTTTTTATCATTGTTTAAAGCTTGGGACATACCCAGAGTTACTCAGCACCTGTTACAGATGTGGATAATTGTCCCTATCAGCAGCATTTCTTTGGTAACTGTGGACCACTAGCCATGCCTTTCCAGAAAAGCAAGGGTCCTCAAAGTATGGCCTGTTGGACAAATCTGGATTGTTGCCTCTTTGTATTGCTTATGAACTAAATCGTTGGAAAAAAAAATCAAAAGAATAATGTTTTTTGGCACATGATAGTTATATGATATTGAAATTGCAGTATCTGTAAGTAAAGTTTGAGTAGAATACAGCCATGCCCATTCATTTGCATTCTTCTGTGGCTGCTTTCACACCACACTGGTACAGTAGAATAGGTATGGCAGAGACTATATCCTACCCAAAGCCTAAAAACATTTACTTTCTCATTCCAGTAAGAGGTTGCCAGTCTCTGAGGTGGGGAATTAAGTAGGGGGTTATCATCTTCAGTCAGTCAGTAAATTTGCATTAAAGTGTTCCTTGTGCCAGTCATAGTACACATCCTAAGTATTCATTCCCAACCCCCAAGAAACTTAGTGTAGTGATAAGAATGGACAAGCAAACCAACAAATGTAGTTGGATATGATTAGTTCTGTGATACAGAGATGTCCAAAATGCTTGGGAAAAGAGAGGAAGGGCACTCAACTCCACATAAAAGAATCATGGGAGGCTTCCAAGAGGAGGTATAACCAGGTTTGGCATAGTACCTCTCTCATGCGCAAAATAAACATGTCCTGTATAACAAGTAAAATTATTTTAAAATAAATATTAGGTAAAAAACCTTCTCTCATCAGTACCCATTACTGCCACTCCCCTGCTATATATCCTTCCATGTCATCTCAAAGGCAGCATGCAATCTCTACTTTAATTTTTAGTCTGGGACCCTCAGTTCCCTGTCACTAACCTGCTCGTCTGCAGATTCGGATTTCCAGATATCAGATCATCTAGGGGGGACAGATTTAAGGTTTTGATGCTGGTCCTAGAGATGTGGGCAAATGAGCTCTCTGATGTTTCTGGAGGGAGAGTCAATGTATGGAACTCCTAGGACCCCTGACACTCTCTGACCTTTCTTCTTTTTGCCTTTCCCCCTGTAGAACCTCACTACCTCTCCATGGGGGTAGACGTAAGTACCAGAGCCTGCTTGTTGGATAAGAAGTATTTCTTGCCTAGAGGAGACTTAGATTTGCTGTTTTACACTAAACATTGGATTTAACTAGATAGCTCTAAAAACTTTGAGCAGATCCTTCTCTGCTGCTACAATAAACTCATTGTAGGGGTCTTCTCCTGATGCCTTGTCCTGATTATCAGACACTGGCCTTTGTCCTGTTCTTTTTGTTGTGTACCTGATTTCTTGACACCCTACTCCCATCCATCGTAATCTTATAGTTAGAATTTTCCTTTGTCTGAAAATCTCTGATGATTTGGGCCTAAGGAACTCTCTGGTCCTGCCATACCACTGTGGTGAACAAAGCTTAAGCACTGCTGAATTTCTGTAGTATTCTATGAGTTCTCATTTTCCTCATGAGGTTGATGATTCTCTGGAAGTGAGACCAGATAAAGACAATTACGATTTTAGATATGCTGTGTCTAAGGTAACCGGTTGGGTACAAGTGTAAATGACGTCCAGGCATTTGAAGAAATAAGAGTAAATTTGGCATACAGAAAAGGACAGAGAGTTGGCAGTATTTGAGTGGAAGGAATGTTAAACCTTCTGGAATAGGACACAGGGAAGAGTAGAAGGAGTGGGAACCTTAAGCCTTGAGAAAAGACTGAATTATTTACAATAACTAAAGCTAATGTTTATTAAGCATTTGAGATGTGCTTGGCACTGTGCTTAGTACATTACATGCATTGACTCCTTTATTCCTTTCATGCACATAAGATTGATACGGTTATTATCTACACTTGACATATTAGGAAACTGTCAAGTGTCCAGAGGGTTACGTACCTTTAAATTGCCTCTGGTCGTTCAGATGGTAATGAGGATTTGAACCCATGCAGACTGGTCCCGAGCCCATGCACTGAAGGAAACAGAGGGACACCCAGAAAGAAAGACACTGAAGATAACATTCTGATCCAGAAATTAAGGGACATGGAGGGTATTTGTCATGTCCTATGGTGGTTATCACCCAGAGATACTCTTTAAATAAACTCTTGACTATTTCTTGTCTCTAATGTTTCCATTTATGGTATATCCACATTGCTGGCTTTTTCCTTTTTCCATAACTGTATTATGGTTGGTTCTGTTTAGTTTCCTACCAGATTGTGGACTGAGGAATGGAGAAAACATGAGCCACTCAAATTCTAGTACAAGTTCATCATTCAGACACAAAGGGGGCAAAGTGGAAAGAGCTTATTTTCATATTTTTAATTATACTTAACATTTCTGTTCCCCTGCTCTGAAACTCATGAGGAACAGGAAAGCTATTTGTAAAATTGTCTTCAAAATAATATGTGTATTTTGCTGCTTAAACTATGATTGTATAAATCATGTACAGGTTTTGAATGTGTGTTTTAAGACTTTGATGTACACAAAGAAAATATTGCCATGTGTCCCCCCAAGGCCAGCATTATGTGTATGTTCCAAACTAGAATGTTAGATAATATTTAAATTTTAAGTATTTCATACAATTTTTCATAAAGGATTTGTTTTCTTTCATTTGCTCAAGGCTTTCCTCTGCCCCTAACCATTTCATTGGAACAGTTTTTAGAGATAAATGTCTGGAAAATTGAGTATGAAATTTTGACAATATATTCGAAGTGTACTGTTTAGTGTGACAGTTTTTAAAGTTTGAGTTAAAACTAAAATACGGGTAGTTTTGCTAGAGTAATAGTGTAACAGCCAGATTTTTTGGGGGGGGCGGTTAGTATCAGGAGAATGCTTTTTCCAATCAAAAAGTTAAATTAGCTACAATGTTGTCTCCAACATATATTATAAAGACAGCCTAAAAAAAGACACACAGATACTATGTGACCTATTTTAGATACTTAAGAAATGGGATAAACCCAATGAAAGACTGAATCATAGAATTTTGTAGGCAAAAAGAGCCTAGAAATTGGCCCAAACCCATAATTTGATAGCTGTAGAAAGGAAGGCCAGGGAAGCTGAAGTGATGTGGTCACAGTGGAGTTGCTTGCTATTTGGCAGAGCCTTTTAGTCTGGTGTTTTGTCCACTGTACTAGCAGCTTTCAAACTCGTCTAAAATTGTGGCAAACAATTTTTCCCTTGGTCTTTTCTCTCCCTAAGATTTGCTTACAGGTATGTCAGGCAGGTCAGCCATGAGGTACAGCTCTGCAGGTCAGGGGTGTGAAGACAGCACACAGGAGGATAATGTGGCTCCTGGAGTCATCCGTCACCTGAAGTAAGCCCAACCTCTCTGAGTGTCAGGCCCTACCCTGGGCAAATGCCTGAGGGATTAATCACCAAGGCCGAAGGTCCAAATTCTCTGGCATGTGGTTGATGGAACTTCCGGTGCCAGAAGACTGTAAAAATTGGTCTCATAGTGTTCTTGAGCTAGGATGCACCTTATGGATCATTTAACTATGCAGTTTACTAGCTCTTTAATCAGACACCAACCCCCCACCCACCACATGAATAAGGCCTCTCATGGAACTTCACCAAGTAAAACAGCTCACAGAGAGGCTTCCTTGGTTGACAGTGTCAGAGGGGAGTCCAGAGCCAGGATCTCCTGATTGTCTCGGTCTGCTACCACCTGGCAGCAATGCCGAGGTCACTCCACATATAGCCTATCACGTGTAACCCTGGCCACAGCCTATCCTGGAGATAGCCTCATCGCTTGCCTACACGACTCTAACATCCTAACCCCACTCTTGCCCACCTGCATCCAGTTCTCCACACACTGTCACAGTGAGCTTTTACAAACACAAGTCAGGTCACATCTCTCCCAGTGGTTTTCCATTGCATGGAATAAATGCAGATTCCTTACATTGGCCAATATGGCCCATATGACCGGGCCCCTCCTGCCCATCATTCTCATTGCTTATTGCCTACTCAGCACATCCCGCCTGCAGCAACCTTCTCTGGTCTGTGAGCACTCCCATCTCTTTCCTGGCTTGGGGCATTGCGAACCTGCCCATCTCTCTCTAACGGCTTTGTATCATTCAGTTCTCCCTAAGAAAGAACTTTTGTCCCCATCCCACCTGAAAGTCACTATAGTATATTGCTGCTTGATGCAATAAGATTTATTACTCAAAAATGATCTTGTTAATTTATTAGTTTACTTGTTTATTACAGCTTCTCAAAGGGGAATAGAGGAATAAGGGGGAAAAGAGGAAGTTCCTGGGAAAAGCTATCACAGATATTTCAACAGTGAGTGCCCTATCACTTGAAGTTCAGGACCTGAAAGTAAAAACATTTCCTGCTTGTACAGAAATCCAACGAGATTAGAAAAAAGTCACTCCCTCATTTTAGGTTGTGTCCTGGGTGTCTGGAATAGTGCCTAGCACAAAGACTCTGTGGAAGGTGGTCAGAAAATCACCCTTATGATACAATCTCATTTCACCAGTTAGGAAGCCACAAATGTACTTATGTCTCATTCTTTTTATTCATACTGTTTTTAAGTGTTTGGTAGGTAAAATTATTAAATGTACTTAGATATTTGGGTCAGATAAAAATGCAATGTAATATGATCCCTAAGTGGTATGGAGTCCTTAGTCATGGTGGTAGGCACTGTTGAGTTGAGGTTTCTTTGAAGTCTTGCTTGGGTGGTAAGGTACTGGTTTACTGTATCTCTTTTTGATCTTATAATATATGAGACACTCATATACTAAGTAGAATGATTGGATGGAATATTGTGAGCAGTGGTCCGCGTGTGTGGTGACTCTGAAACTACTTGTAAACCTTTCGGCTGGGTTATAGCAGATGGAGCAGGCTGTGCACTGAACATACAAAGATTGCTAAGTCAGTCCAGTTTTGCAGGGACTCACACGAATGGGAGTGGAAAGAGGAGATAGATAGAGATTATCATACCTCTAGCATTGACTTAATAAATTTAATCTGGTGTTATGTGCTCTGTGACATGTGTCATGTATTTTGTGATGTGTCATGTGTTCTTGACAAGATGAATCACTCTACTAGGGGTAAGCCATTTGAGAGGAGATCATATTTGGGCTCATTCATGGAGGAGGAATCTTTTCTAGAAGAAAAAAATGTGGTAAAAGGTGTGCCAGGTAAAGGGAGGAGAAAGAATAAAATCTTGGAGGAAGAAAGCTGTCATCACTTCTCTACTGAATATCTTCTCAGTATGTAGAAAATATTCTTTAGTCTAAAAGGGTGGGGCTCAGTCTCATGACATTTAAGCAGAATACTTTGTCATGCTCTGTATCCTCTCTAATCCCCAAGGGCAAAGGCTTCAGGAGCACAAAAGCCAAGAAGAAACCTAGGTACTATTTTCTTTTATGCTGCAGCAGACGTCCCTCCAGACAGTGACTGCACAGTGTCCTAGTACTGAAATGGGAAAGGTGTGGTGGTAAAGAAAATGTTTGGAATTTCATTGGTTGTCATTTCAAAAATGTTATCCTGTCAGGTAGATATGGTAACAAGATTGCAAAGACACTAATATGACATGTTAGGGATCTTGGACTTTATCCTTGATGTAGCGAATGTCATTGAAGGCTATTGATGGAAGCAGTATGATTATATTTTTGTTTGCAAAAATAAAATCTTATGACAATGCAAAGACCTGATTGAGTAGATAAACCAGTTAGGAGCTCTTAATAGTGTAGAGGTAAGGGTTGATGGGACCCTCAACCAGAGCATTGACTCTGAGGATGGAGAGAATTTGAATAACTCCAGCCCAGATATGGAAGTCTCTACAGTTGTGGAAGTGGCTAAGGTCACCTAGGAGAGACCATGAAGTTCTGGGAAACAACAGCATGTAGTGGGAGGGAGAACATGAGGAGTGAATGAGGTCAAGGAGGAGGATCACAGTGGTGGAGGAACCAGGAGAATGAGGTTCTGGAAGCCAGAGGAAGAGAAAAAAGTAGTCAAGAGTCTAAGCAAATGTTTTATTAAAACAAAAGCTGTACTTAAATGTTTGGCTTTCCTGTATTCATTATTTGGCTGATACTGTTAATGCGCACGTGCGTGTGTGTGTGTGTGTGTGTGTGTGTATTTGTATATTATATGTATCTATACATCCACACATATATCTATGTATATATGTGTTATATAGAGAGTTTCTGGCTTTTCCCCTCTGGAAAAAATATAAATGTTTAGATACTATTTAAATATTCTTCTTTATAACTATTGGTTTGGGCAGTAACCCCTGAGACCCATATAAGTGAAAATTACTAGACCATATGACTTCTAAGATCATTTCAGCTTGAAAGTTTTGATTTTGTGAGGGCATGCCTAAGGATGAGAATTTTGTGAGAAGCTCATAGAGGCAGGAAAAATCTCCGGGCCAGAGAACTTTCAAATGATAAGAATTGATTGGAGGAAAATAAAAGTTAGTTGGAGGGAGTCTAAAGAATATAGCATTTTTATTTCATTGGTCAGTAGAGATTATCTCTCTCAGATGAGTTGAATGCTCCATTATGCTGATGGGTACACTTTAACACTACTGAAGCACAAGTAAAAGACACTTGTTGCTAAGGTTGATTTCTGATGACTGAATCTATATATATCTATATATATCTGTATATATCTATCTCTCTCTATATATATATCCACATGTGTAGTGTTGTGCACAAACATAAAGGGGTCAATTTTGACCTTGAAAATAATTTTTTACTTTATGGACTGTATAAAATGATTGTGGCCCTAGAAGCCACCGTTGCCAAAGAACATTTTTTGAAATTCTTTTGATTCCTTACCCTTAGAATTGAGAAAACTGGTAGTAGCGATGAAAACAGTAGAAAACAGACCTTTAGTTAGATTTGAAAATTTATCTTGATTTGGTAGTAATATACACTGGCGACAATAAATATCGTTTAGAAGCATTTCCTGGCTAGATAAATAAGATTGAAAATCCCTAATGAGAGATCTTCTAAGACACATGTGGAGAAAAATCTTCACACAGCTATTTAATATTTTATCCTTGAAAATATAAAGCAGAAGCAATCTCATAACTGACTTAAAAGATCAATGTGGACACATTATTGCATTGCCATAATCAGTAGGAAGCAATCAAAGTTCTCTGCTACATCTCTGCATCTTTTTATTACTTCCTTATTTTCTGTATTACCCCTAAATATAGTTTTCCCTGGGTTTCTGTGCTCTCTCACTCCTTTTTGCTTACCTGCCACCCTGTTGTCACAGTTAAGGAGTTGGCTTTTTTCCTTCCAAATTCAGCTGTGGCCTCTAGCCATGACTCCTACATCTTCAGACCTGAACTCTTTCCAGAACTGGAGTGCTATAGTCTAAATACCTATTAGACATCTTCAGTTGAATGTTGCAGGTACCACAATAAACATTTTCAAAACTGAACCAGTAGTCTTCTCACATCTGACCAGATCTGCTCTTTTGGCTAACTTAATTCTCACCATGATACTACCACTCTCCAGATGCTTGGACTTGAGGCCTTGGTTGTTCAAGCAGTTGCTAGAACCTGTAACTTCTTGTTCTCTGAATCTTGTGGGTACTTTCCTTCTTTTCTGTTCTCATTTAGATCCTCTATGCTTACATAATTGCAGTAGCTCGTGTTGCTCGGTCTCTCTCTAGTTCAGTTAATCTTCTACATTGCTAGCAGCTAAGTCATCCTAGACCATACCTCTAATCATCTCCTCTTCTGCTCAAGCCACTGAGTGACTACTAGTTTTATACGCTTTGCCTGCAGGGTCCAGATGATCTTTCCAGCCACATAACCACCGTCTCCCATCCACACAGCACACCTACACCCCAGCCAAACTGGTTGACTCCTTCCTCAAACATTCCATGGTCATTTGTCCACACTGCTCCTGTTGCAAAAACTTTCCTCCCCTTTCCCATCCCTGTCAAAATCAAACTCTTCTCAACTAGCCCCTCACATAACATAACTTTTGAAAAGACTGTAAGATTTGAAGTGTGCTTCCCCATTGATCCAGCAGTCCTGATTATGATCATTTATCCTATAAAAATATATATCATACATTCATATATAATATATGTGTACAGATATGTTTAGTGCAGCATTGCTTATAATAGTAAAATATTGGAAACAACTGAAATAGATGCAGCTTGGAAAAAATGGAGACATATATACACACAAACTGACATAGAAGATTGGCCACTGAATGTGGGCTGTGATTTGTGTACTTATGTGTGAGTAGACATGCATACAGAAAAAAAAAAACTCTGAAAAAGTACATACTGAAATTTTTAACAGTAAGGGTGTGTGTGTGTGTGTGTGTGTGTGGTAAAATTTTAATGTACGTTATCTAAAAATGTCAACATTTGCTAATACTGCTCAGTAGTGTTAAAAATGAATTTGCTTAGTAAAATGTGAGAGTTGTTTGTTTCTTTAAAAAAAGTCATGCTTATTACATTATTTTTTATATTTTATGTTTTTTAAATAAAAATAGAAGCTGGAGAAATGCAGCGTTAGATTGTAAGCGCTAAGTGCTTTAGTATCAAGTGTGTATGTGCTGATACTTATTTATCAGGACAGAGGCCTTAGAAAAGAGTTTTCTCTCTGTCACCTTAGAGTGATATTTCATAAAATACTTTAATTCATGGACGCCAATAATCCAGCTTATAGATTACTTCTTAATAAATATGAGTTTCTTCTTGCAAGTCAGCTTCACTGAATTAAGTGTGTGTGTGGTTGCAACGGCCAACAGTGAAGGATTTGAATGGATGCCATGATACTTACAATTCAAACATCAGTTTGACCAATTTTTGTGTAAACTATTAAGTAGCACAAGTTTGATTCATTTTTATATGCTTATTTTTAATGGAGAACAAAGAGACATAATGGTATATGTTTGTTTTGTGGCGATCTAGGTATTGTCAACGATTCATATTTCATCAACCGTCTGGAGGAGGAAATGACCACGTAATTAGACATTTTCCTTACTATGCTTTTCTGTATCCAATTATAGCAGTGTTTTCCTAAGCTTTTCTGTAACCAATTATAGCAGTGTTTAAAATTTTGAATTATTAGAATAAAGAGTCAAACTGGAGAACAATACCACTGTTAGTTTTCTAGGAGGATATAGTGTAAAATTTTTTATTTTATTTTATTAAAAATTTTTTTTAATGTTTTATTTATTTTTGAGACAGAGAGAGACAGAGCATGAACGGGGGAGGGTCAGAGAGAGAGGGAGACACAGAATCTGAAGCAGGCTCCAGGCTCTGAGCTGTCAGCACAGAGCCCGACACGGGGCTCGAACTCACGGACCATGAGATCATGACCTGAGCCGAAGTCGGACGCTTAACCAACTGAGCCACCCAGGCACCCCATAAAATTTTTTATTTTTTAAGAAAAGAATTTTCTGCATGAGATGAACTAAAATTAAGGTTAAGCCTAGATTAGATTTATTTATGCCTTGTAAATATAGAATATCATACACAATGAGATTAGAGGATTTCAAAGTGTTTTTTTTAATGTGCTTAAATTAAGAATCACAAATTTCAATGGCTTTGTAATAGTTTGCTTCCTGTACTTTTCTAGTCGTGATATGATGATGAGACCAGTCAACACAATTTTTTTTTCTTTAACACAGCACCAAATTCTAAATAATGAAATAAAACATCCCAGTGTAGATATAGTCCCTCTGACCTTTATTCATCTCAGGGTGCTTTTGTTAATGATTTATATATCTTGAAGTTTGGTCCCCAGAACAGCTTATGAAAGATGTCCAAAGGTATGGGTTTGTTAATCAGAAGATAACGAACATATTGTTTGTTTTATTGTTTTACTATCATCCTGTAAATCATCTGTTAGATTTGAAGAAAATAGAGAATCTTGATCATATGTTGAAAGATAAGAAGCAAGCCCTTTAAATATTCCTAGGGAAAAGCATTTTTTTTATACTGAGGAAAATGAAACAGTGTCTTATAATCATCTTACAAATGTTTAAATATAAGTATATTTTGTTTGAATTAACATGGACTGATTGTTTAGAATACGTTAAGTCCTTTTCAAGCATTGTACTTGTTAAATCGATTTTTTTTTAATGTTTATTTATTTTTGAGAGAGAGAGAAAGAGACAGAGCACGAGCAGGGGAGGGGCTTAGAGAGAGAGGGAAACACAGAATCAGAAGCAGGCTCCAGCCTGTCAGCACAGAGCCTGAAGCAGGGCTCAAACCCACAAATTGTGAGATCATGACCTGAGCCGAAGTCGGATGCTTTACCGACTGAGCAACCCAGGCGCCCCAAAATGTGGTTTCTTTTTGGCTGTTTCTTGCTATATCATTAACACTTGGATAATAATTGCTAAATTATTTATTAACTAAAATTTAGTATTGTAATTATATCTTCCCAGATAAGTACGTTGTAATCCCAAGGTATAGGTTGGGGAAGATGTTTTTACCACGATTCCTGCTGGGCTGAACACACAGAGTTGTAAACAGTAACATCCATGACTACCTGGTTATTTCATGGCTATTTTTGTAACTTCTTCAAGGTTCACACCAGCCTTTTTATTTGAAGACAACAAGTAGTGCACATTAAAAAATGGGAATATCGGAACTCCTATTTCATGTAGAATGTCTGTCTTTAACCTAAAAAGAATTTGCGTAGTAAAGTGTGAGAGTTGTTTGCCTTTTTAAAATATAAAGTCTCAGAGCAAAAAGACATAAACTCACTGTTTCTAGATAATCAAGAGTCTGATTTTAGAAGATGGTCATTTTTTTTTTATTGTTAGAGTTTGAACGGGAAGAAGTGATATTTGATTCATTAAGCATTTTAGGATAACTCACAAAGCCTAGTTGGGCAGACAGTATAAAAATACTTTTTATTTGGCATTTACGTTCTGCCAGATTAGTTGGCCCAAGGTCAGGAGACAATTTCCATGTCTTGGTTCCACTTTCTGACAGGTTCTGTCACTTCTTTCTATTCTCCAAGGTGCAGAAACCACCTCAAAGTGCTCATCAAGGATCCTGAGGCAATAGAAGTAGACAGGAGTGCAGTGGTAGGTCTTACTTGATGCTGGGATGCCTCAAGGCACCACACAAGTCTTTCACAGTAACTGGCATATACTCTGAAGCTTACTGTGTTCCAGGCACCGACCCAAGCGCATATCATGCACTGTGGCATTATTATTCTTACCTGTGCTTCACCAATTAGAAAAGGTTTAGAAAGGTTAGGCACCTTGCCCAGGATTACACAGTAGATAAGTGAAAAACTGGGATTTGAGCCAAAGCAGAAACCACACTCCTAACCAACCCACCACGTCGGTTGGCATAGACATAGTTGGATGCCGACCATCAAATCTGTTTGTTACAACCCCTCCTTATTTGTCAAGGATGGAAAGATAGCCAGATGACTGAAAACATAAGTATTATTAGTCTGTTTGGGAAAGCTGTGGTGACCAGAAAACAGTGTACGTGCAGTGTTCTTGTTGCTTTGCAGGTATGCCTATTATTACAGTGGGATCGGTGCTGGTGTGCTGGTTGCTGCTTACATCCAGGTTTCATTCTGGTGCCTGGCAGCTGGAAGGCAAATACTCAAAATCAGAAAACAATTTTTTCATGCTATAATGCGACAGGAGGTAGGCTGGTTTGATGTGCATGATGTTGGAGAGCTTAACACCCGGCTCACGGAGTAAGTACCAGGTTTTGTGTCTAACGCGGACACGGTTCTTGTTCTTACTTACATCAAAAGGGATGCCATCAGATCTGCTCAGAGATGTTAGTGCATAACTCAGGAGTAATTAGAAGGCTAAATTCCTTCTGAGCAGCAACCATGTCTTATGTATTCTTTTGTTCCCACCACCCAGGCAGGGCATGAGGGGATTTGCATGACTAGCAATGAGGGAGACCTGCCAGACTCCCAAAGTCCTCTGAGAGTGGTTCAGTAGAGCAACAACATGGCACTTTCTGAGGACGTTTCCAAGCAAAATTGTAGATGTAAACTAATTACCCTGCACTTAAAACAACACAACTAACTGGATTCAGGAGAAAAGTTCTGTGCTCACAATTCTAACATTTATTTCTAACACTGTCTGTTCTTTTAGTGATGTCTCCAAAATTAATGAAGGAATTGGTGACAAAATTGGAATGTTCTTTCAGTCAATGGCAACATTTTTCATCGGTTTTATAGTGGGATTTACACGTGGTTGGAAGCTAACCCTTGTGATTTTGGCCATCAGCCCTGTTCTTGGACTGTCAGCTGCTATCTGGGCAAAGGTGGGTAAAGCATGTAAATCCAGATTTTAAACTGTCCCCACTTCCCTCCCCCCATGGTGGAAGGCTGTTTTTGTCACATGATGACCCTGCCCCTGTACTTACTTGGTTTTAGATCATCTGTTCAAAATCAGTGGGAATAAGTGGGTGTAACCTCAGTAAGTCCTACCCTTGCCAGGACTGCATGCTGTCCTGGGCCATGTAATTATTTGGGCAAGGTATGAGCTAGAAGGAAGTAGGTCTCACATCTCATCCCCTGATTTCATATAAAAGGCATACTCAACTCTCAAAGAGCTGTGTTCTATATTCACAAACAGAAGTTCAACTGGAGATTCAAGTTCAGTGACAACATATGTCCCATTCAGATAACATTATTGATTTTAAAGTCTTTTAGATCTTATTTAATTTGTAAATTGATTTAATAGTTGTGTCAGTGTTATGCATGATTCTCTAGAGTTTAACATATTTAAATCCATTGGTATGAAAATTATTTTTCAAAACTACTTTTGGGTCCCCTATGCATATAAATCCTAAGCCTGAAGTTCTCTCTTCCAATCACAAAGCAAAGTAGTGCCAGTTGCCCTGCCCACCTCTGCACACAGATGATCTTGTGAAACGTATTTTCCCTTTCAAGGCTGGGTGTAGTGTTCACTTTAAACTGATTTGATATAAGAGTGGGTAGTGGTAGATATTGGTCCAGTTTCTAATTTGTGTCGGATTCAACACAACTTCGCAAAAGCATTACAAATTCATTTGGCAAAAGGATATAAAATATTGGGGACCAGCCACAGTCAAGCCTAACACAAAAGAAACCAGATGGTAAGTATTAAGAAATTTTAGAAATTTTACCCCGTAGGATGGATATTGTTTTGATACTGCAAACAATAACTACCATTTACTCAGCTATATCAGGAAAATACATATTATCCTTCTGACGTTTAGGTCTTATCTTAGCGCAGGAAAAAATTGAGTTTCTGAGGAGTCTGTTAATATGTTGCTGAGACTAACAGTGTTGTTGGTGTTTAAACTGCATTTCTCTGTTAGTCTGCTGAAATACTTGGCCTGTGTGGTAATTGATTTTTCTGTTTACCTAGAATATTAGGTGGCAAACTGTTCATATCAGTATTTGTTGAAAAACTGTCTAAAATGTATTGGTGTCTGTTCTAGTTATGTTAGGAAAACAGACAGCAAGTTAATATTTTAATAATTATGCTTTGCTTCTGATACTATTTATTTAATAAATGGAGCCATCGGCTTATTGCCGGAGACCTAAGTTTTAATCCTCACTCTGTCATAAAGTTTTGGTAAGATTTGAAATGAATTTTTTAAATTCTTTGTTTATCAGCCATATTAAAGAAGTAATGTGGCCCCATCTGGGAAGCTTCTTTGTCCCTGTGAGCCTGAGGCTCTTCTCTCCAATTGGGTCAAGAAGGAGGAACAGGATGAGACCCAGTCACAACAAGCTTCTTGGTCTAGGAAGCCTCTTTAGACCGGTACTCTGGCAACTGACATCTTCCGATCAGAGACACTAGCACAGCTAGAGGGCGCAGGTAGGGGAAACCACCACACGCTGCCTCTAGCAAGAGATACCTCGTGGTCTGACCTTTTAGAAACCACTTCCACTTCCTCAGGTAGCAGACAGAGGCCAATAGAAGTACTGGCAGCTCCAGATAAACCATGCTGACCAAACTAATACACAAAGTCTCTGAATATGAAACTGCCCCTGGAACCACAGCTCACAAAGTAGGCCAGACAAGGTAACTGCTTGCTAAAGAGGTTTAAATAGGACCCATTCTCCTAGCATACTAGACAAAATGTCCAGGATACAGTAAAAGGTCACTTTTCATACCAGTAATCAAGAAAATCACCACTTGAATGAATAAAAAATCATTAATTAACTGATACCAACACTGAGATAAATCAGATGTTAGAATTATTTGACATGGATTTTGAAACAGCTGCCCTAAAAATTTCAAATTCTCTTGAAACAAAAGAAAAAAATAGCTAATACCAGCAATGAAGTAGAAGTTACAAAAACAAATGAAATGAGAGAACTGAAAGATACAACAGCAGAAATAGAAGTCACAGCGGATGCGCTTGGTCTCATTAAGTGGAGATGACTGAATAGAATCAGTGTATCTGGAGATAGAATGATAGAATTTACCGGGTGCCCGGGTGGCTCAGTCGGTTAAGTGACCGACTTTGGCTCAGGTCATGATCTAGCAATTTGTGAGTTCAAGCCCTGCATCAGGCTCTGTGCTGACAGCTCGGAGCCTGGAGCCTACTTAAGATTCTGTTTCTCCCTCTCTCTCTGCCCCTCCCTGGCTTGTGCTCTGTCTCTCTCTGTCTCAAAAATGAATAAATGTAAAAAAAAAAAAAAAATTTTTTTTAAAAAGTAGGAGAATGAGAACTAGAGACAACAAATAGTAAACAGGTAAAATGGTGGACTTAACTGCTATCATTAATTATCTTAAAGATAAATAGTTTAAATATACCCATCATAAGAGGAATTAACAGTGGATTAAAAAAACACATGAACCAACTACATGCTGTTCCAAAGAAACTTAATTCAAATTCAACAACATAGGTAGAGTAACAGGATGAGAAAAGATACACCATGCAAACATTAACTTAAAAATGGCTACATTAATATCTGGAAATTTAGACTTCAGAACAAAGAAAGTTATTATAAAAAGAATAATACATAATGATAAAAGTTTCAATCCACCAGGAAGACATCTTGATCCTAAATGTGTGTGCACCCAATAACAGCCTTCAAATATATGAAGTGAAAGGTCAGAGAATTGAAGGGAAAAATAGAAAAATTAATTCAACATTTACAGTTGAAGACTTCAACACCCCCTTCTTAGTACTGATAAAACTACTAGACAAAAAATAAGCTAGCATATAGAAGATCTAATCAATACAGTCAACCAATAGAATCTAATTGAGATTTATAAAACACTCTATGCAACAACAGCATAATCCACTTTAAACATTCACCAATATAGATCATATCCTGGGCCATAAAACAAACCTCAACAAATTTAAAAGAATTGAAGCCATAAAGTGTGTTTTCCCTGACTACAGCAGTGTCATACTAGAAACAAATAAAAGAATGACAATGAGAAAATCTCTAAGCATGTGGGAGTCAATAGACTTTTAAATAATCCTTGGATCATGAAGTTTCAAATGAAAAGCACATATAACTAAAGGAACACAAAAACACTGTCAACATTTTGGGATACAGCTAAAGATGTGCTGAGGGAAATTTATAGCATTAAATATCTACATTAGAAATGAGGAATGGTCCGAGGCACCTAGGTGGCTCAGTCAATTAAGCATCCTGACTTTGACTCAGGTCATGATTTGGCTCATGTCATGATCCCACGGTTTGTGAGTTCAAGCCCCGTGTCGGGCTCTCTGCTAACAGCTCAGAGCCTGGAGCCTGCTTCGGATTCTGTGTCTCCCTCTCTCTCTGCCCCTTTCCCACTCACCTATGTCTCTCTCTCTCTGTCTCAAAAATAAACATGAAAAATAATTATAAATTAAAAAAATGAGGAAAGGTCTCAAACCAATAATATAAGTTTCTACCTCAAGAAACTAGAAGACCAAAATAAAATCAAAGCAAACAGAAGTAAATAAAAAGGTAAGAGCAGAAATTAGTGAAATTGAAAATAGGAAAATAATAGAGAAAATCAGTGAAACAGAAAGCTGTTTTTTCAAAAAAGTCAATAAAATTAGCAAGACTAGCAAAAATACACACCAAATCAAAATAGCAAGAATGAATTAAAGTATATCACTATAAATCTTGCAGGCCTTAAAAAGATAATAAGGGAATACTGCAAAAAATTTTACACTCCTAAATTTAAAAAGTTTGAGATAAACTGCTTAATAACAGCAAACTGCCAAACGCAACTAAGGTGAGATAGACAATTTGAATGGCCCTATAATCACTAATATTTTGTGACTTCACAGCTCTTAGAAAGAAATCCCCAGGCCCAAATGATTTTAATGAGAAATTCTACCAGACACTTAAAGAAGAATTAACATGGATTTATATAATC
This sequence comes from Panthera uncia, assembly GCF_023721935.1. Lineage (NCBI taxonomy): Eukaryota > Metazoa > Chordata > Mammalia > Carnivora > Felidae > Panthera > Panthera uncia. The sequence continues at coordinate 87,582,686 of NC_064816.1, read as the reverse complement.
TCTTCCAGGAAAAAGAATACTTTCTCTTCTTTACCACAGATTAAGGACCATTTTCCAACTCATTTTATGAGGCTAGTATTGTTTGATACCCAAACTAGACAACAAAGACAATATAAAAAAAATGTACACTAATATCTTTCATAGACTGAGAGTAAAAATTCCTCAGTAGCATACAGGTGACCCTTGAACAACACTGGCTTTGAACTGTGTATGTTCACTTCTCGGACTTTCTTTTAAAGTTCACTTATTAACTGAGGGTTGATGGGGGGTGGGAGGGAGGGGAGGGTGGGGGATGGGTATTGAGGAGGGCACCTTTTGGGATGAGCACTGGGTGTTGTATGGAAACCAATTTGACAATAAATTTCATATATTGGAAAAAAAATAAAGTTCACTTATTTATTTCGAGAGAGAGAGAGAGAGCAAGCATGGGCGTGTGAGTGAGGGAGGGGCAGAGAGAGAGGGAGAGAGGGAGAACCCCAAGCAGGCCTGCACAATCAGTGCGGAGCCCAGTGTGGGGCTCAATCTCAAGAACCATGAGGTCGAGATATGAGCTGAAATCAAGAGTAGGACACTCAACCGACTGAGCCACCCAGGCATCCCAATTTTATATAGATTATATACTATTTCCATATTATTGATTGAGCCCTGTTCCCTGGATTGAAGTAAACCATTGAAAAACTTGGAAGCATTTCTTTTTTAAGTTTATTTATTTATTTTGAGAGAGTGAGTGAGAAAGCATGATCAGTGGAAAGACAGAGGCTGAGTCCCAAGCAGGCACCCACGATTTTCTTAACGTTTTCTTTTCTCCAGCTTACTGTATTGTAAGAATACGGTGTATAATACATATGTGTTAATTGACTATGTTACCTGTAAAGCCTCTAGTTAACAGTAGGCTATTAGTAGTTAAGTTTTTGGAGAGTCAAAAGTTATACAGAGGGGGTGCCTGGCTAGCTTAGTCAGTAGAGCATACAGCTTTTGATCTCGGGGTTGTGAATTTGAGCTCCATGTTGGGTATAGAGATTACTTAAAAGTAAAGTCTTAAAAAAAAAAAGTCATACATAGACTTTTGCCTGTGTAAGGTGTTGGCATCCCTTTCATATTGTTGAAGGGTCAACTGTATTAGCAAATCCAGCAATGTATAAAAAGAATACTATACCGAGGCGCCTGGGTGGCTCAGTCAGTTAAGCGTCCAACTTCGGCTCAGGTCATGATCTCACGGTCCGTGGGTTCGAGCCCCGCATCGGGCTCTGTGCTGACAGCTCAGAGCCTGGAGCCTGTTTCAGCTTCTGTGTCTCCCTCTTTCTCTGACCCTCCCCTGTTCATGCTCTCTCTCTGTCTCAAAAATAAATAAATGTTTAAAAAAAAAGAATGCTATACCATGACCAAGTGGGATTTGTTTCAGCTAGGTAAGACTAGCTCAACATTTGAAAATCAGTCAGTATAATTCACTGTATCGACAAGGTAAAGAAGAAAAACTGTGTGATAATATCAACTGACAGAGAATAAACATTTGACAATATCCAACACCCATTGGTGATTAAAAAAAACCAAAACCCCAAAACTAAAAAACCTCTCAGCAAGTCAAGAATGGTGGGATATTACCTCAACTTGATAAAAATCATCTGCAGAAACCCTACAGCTAATGTCATGTTTAATAGTGAAAGTCTGAATGCTTTCTCCCTAAGACTGGGAATAAGGAAGGTAAGGAGGTCTGCTCTTCCTACTCTTTTCAACAAAGTATAGAGCTTCTAGTCATTATAAGAAGGCAAGAAAAAGAAAGGCATATAGATCAGAAAAGAACAAATAAAATTATATCCATTTATCAGTAGCATACTTTTTTATGTAGAAAATCTTAAGGATCACTTCTCAGCCTTTTGGCTAGGATCAGGTGAAAATCTTAAGGAATCTACAGTCTTCTAGAACTAATAATTGAATTTAGAAAGGTCACAAGTTACCAGATCAATTACATTTCTACACAGTAACAATAAACATGCACAACCCAAAATGTAAATAGTAAGTTAAAATTAATACCATTTGTGATCACTACAAATAAGGTAATACTTAGGTATACACTTCATAAAACATACATAGGATCTGTATGGTGATAATTATTAAATGGTCATGAAAGAAATCAAGGCTGAGTAATTGAAGAGACATGGTATGTTCATGGATTAGAAGACCCAACATAGTAAAGATGTCATTTCTTTCCAAACTGATGTGTATGTAGATATAAGGCACTTCCTATAAATATATAAATATTACAGTAGGGTTTTCTTGCGGACATAGACGAGACAGCTATTCTAAAATTTATACGGAAAGACACAGGCCCTAGAAGAGCTAAAACAATTTTGATAAAGAATAAAGTGAGAAGAACAGGTCCGTCTGCTATCAAAGTTTACTCTACTGCTGTGGTATAGTGGCTGAAGGATAGACTCATAAATCAATGAAAACGATAGAGAACCCAGAAATAGACTTACGCAAATATGCCCAGCTTATTTTTGATGAAGATACAAAACAATTCAGTGAAGGAAGAATGAACTTTTCAACAAATAGTGCTGGAGCAATTGGATATCCACAGGTGCAGGGGTGGGGGGGGGGCCCTTGACTTAAACCTCACACCATATAAAAATTAACAAAAATGGATCATAGACTTATATGTAAGATGTAAAGCTATAAAACTTTGAGAAGAAAACACAGGAGAAAATCTTTAGGATCTGTGCCTAGGCAAAGAGTTCTTACATTTGATACTAAAAGCTCAATCCTTGGAAAGAAAAAATTATAAATTAGGCTTCATCGAAACTAAAAAATTTTGCTCTCTGAAAGCCATGTGAAGAGGATGAAAAGATGGGCTACAAACTGGGGAATAATTATATGCAAACTTATCCAGACAAAGGACTTAGTATCCTAAAACTAAAAACTCAGTAAAAAACAAAACAATTAGAATGGACAAAAGACATGAACAAACAGTTTGTCAAAAAGGATATACAGATAGCAAGTAAGCACATGAAAAGTTGTTCAGTATTATTAGCCATCAGGAAAGAACTAAATTAAACTACAATTAGATATCACTACACATCTATCAGAATTGCTAAAATAAAATTAAAAAATAATGAAACCAAATGCTGGTGAGATGCAGAGAAACTGAATAACTCGTAGATTGTTGGTGGGAATGTAAAATGGTAGGGCACTCTGGAAAACAGTTTTGCAGTTTCTGGAAAACTAAACATGCAGTTACCCATATAATTTAGCAATTGTACTCTTGGGCATTTATCTGAGAATAAAGAAAATTTTGTTCACCCAGAACCTGTATTCAAATGTTTTAGCAGCTTTATTTGTAATGGTTCAAAACTGAAACAACCCCAGATATCCTTCAACGTGTGAATGATTAAACTGTGGAATATTTATACCATGGAATACTACCTAGGAAAGAACTGGTAATATACACAACAACCCAGATGAATTTCCAGATAAATTATGCTGTGTGAAAAAAGCCAATCCAAAAAGGTCACATCACATTATGAATTAGCTTATATAAGTATTCTTGAAATGATAAAATTCATGACATAAAACAGATTATGGTTTTCAGGGTTAAGGGATAGGGAGGAGAGGAGAGGAAAAGCAAGGGGCAAGGAAAGAGGTGGCTGTGGCTATGAAGAGTAGCACCAAAGGATCCCTGTGGCGGAATTGTTATGTATCATGATTGGTCACATGAAGGTACAGAGATGATAATGTTGCTTAGAACTAATCACATGCACGTGAGTGCATGTAAAATAACATTGACAGATAAATGTTAAATGTTAAATTCCTGATTGGGATATTGTACTGTAGTTTTCAAGATGTTTTTCTTGGGGAACACTAGATGAAGAGTATGTTGAAAAATAAAATTTAACTGAGTGAATTTGAAGATCTGATTGGGTTTATTCATTGAAGCATGAATCAGGCAGCATCTCATCTACAAATAGAAAGGATCTCCAAAGAGCTGTATAAATGAAAGGTTTTTATCCGCAGAAGAGGACAGAAAGAGAAAGTTTTCTAACAAAAGATTGTGTCAGTCAAGATCACCTTCCTTTGGGGGAAGGGCATGCAGATGACTTCATTAGTACTGATCAAGTCATTTCAGAATGACTGGTTAAATGTCACATTCCTGGGAAAGGCTGAAACTGCAATTAGGTTAGATACTAAGTCTTGGTTTGCTGGCTTGAGGCTTAGCACAGGTGACTCCATTTTAGATCTTTTGTCTCTGTTGTTTCTTACAACTGTACGTGAGTCTACAGTTATCTTGAAATAGAAAAGTTAAAAAAAATATAAAGCATATATAAATTATATCAATACAAAACAAAAACCTAAACTGAGAAATGGAAAAATGGGAGAAAGATAAAGATCAAAATATCTGGTCAGAAATATTGCTTCTGAATGTATTAGTTTGAATAATACAAAATTGTCTATATTACACATCTTAACTTACTAAAATGGCAATTTCATGTCTCAAACTAAAAAAATTAAGTTTTGTTAAGAAATTGGCCATCTGTGGAAGAAAGGATGAGTAAGTGATACTTTATGTGGTTATTTGTAATGGAAGTATCACCATTCCATAATTTTATATTAGAGGGATAGTAAAAGTTCATTTTTCATATTCCTGAGAATAGTTTGGAGATTTTTTTTTTTTGTTGAAAAGACATGATCTCTTCAAAACAAAGAGAAACTAACAAACACTTAAGATTCTACCATAATCTTCCTAAGCCTATATATATTTGTGGAAGGTCTTAGAAGAGAAAAAGATCCAGGTTTATTGAAGTAATTGATATGGTACTTGATATATCAACAGTGAATTAAAATAGCATATTTTGAAACTCCAAATTCAAAAATATTTCTGGTAATCTTTCTGTATTTGTCTGCCTCGTGATCACTGTGGGATGAGGTTTCAAGGGCAACAGAGAAAAATAGCTGAAGCGTATTGCCTATGCCTCTTACATTATGCAGAGCTGTTTGTTCAGGGATGGCAATGACCACACTAACTCAGACACAGCACTGTGAATGATTTTGGCAAGTGTGGCAGAGAAACCCTAGGAAGGACGGGAGGGGCAGAAGAGTTTTCCCTTCTTCCCTTTGAGGTTCTCTGGCTGGTCTAATAATTAAATTAGTGTAAGACAGATTAACACTAGAATAACAAGAGTTTAATAACATGTATACTTCCTGTGTACATGGGAGGGACCAAGGAAAACTGAATAACTGCCCAAAATGGTTGAAGCCATCACCTTAAATACCATCTTCAGCTAAAGACAAAAGAAGGTGTTTGGGGTTGGGGTGTCAGTTATAGGAGCCTATTAGGAAAGGCACAATAAGCAAGGGTAAGGTTGTTATGCAGATTTAAGTATTTGGTTGTCTTCTCTTTTAATACGAGTTTCTAGAGATTTAAAGTCTCGCCCTTGTCTTGGCACATCAGGGAGATACTCTTCCAAATGGAGATTTCCATGTGTGCCTGGGTGACTCAGTCGGTTAAGCATCCAACTCTTGATTTTGGTTCAGATCATTGTCATGGATTGAGCCCCTTTTCAGGTTCCATGCTGAGCATGGCCCCTGCTTAAGATTCTCTCTCTCTCTCTCTCTCTCTGCCGCTCTCTTTTGCTCATGCACTCTTTCTCTCAAAACAACAACAACAACAACAACAACAAAAAACAAACAAAAAAAACAAATGGAGATTTCCCTTATACATGTATATGTTCTTACAAAAGGCTAATTTCTGCTTGGTTCTTGGATTTCTTCCTGTGTTTGCAATTTCTTAAAAATAACAAATTTAAAATAATATGTGTCGGGGCATATTTTGTGTGGCAAATTTTGCTTCTTTGTGGTTGCTTTGAGAAGTCAAGAAAGTCTAGTGCATAAGTGGGTTATTGCTTTGGGTACCAAAGAAGATAGGTACATACAGCACCATATCTGTACATAGAACACAGTTAATAGATTTTCATTTGCCTTCACCCACCCATTCTTGTTACTGGACAAGGGTCTGTTGCCTGGTGCTTAGCAAGCCAAATACTGACCCCAGTTTTGTGGCAGAGAAAAAGGGTTTTATTATAAGGCATCAAGCAAGAAAGTGAGAGAAAATTTCTCTGTCTGCCTCCCCGAAGGGCTGCAGTTGGGTATATATAAGGATAAGGGGTCAAGATGTCACAGGGTATGTAGGTTGAATGGAATAAGCTGATTGGATAAAAGGAAAAAGGGAGGTATTCTCTCTTCTGGGATTCATGTTCATTAAATAGCAGCATAAGAATGAGAGGTGTGGAGATCTCAGGGTATGTCATCACACAGATGTTACTTTTGTTCACTCTTGATGCCTTTTGTACAACCACAAGAATTCTTCCCATTTTGCTCTGTTCTCAGCTAGTCTTACCAGTGGTTGGTTGGCTTCTGCAAACCGGCTCCTAAATCGATCAGGTTAACCAGAGTTTCCTTACAGTAGAATGGCCAAGCATTTGTTAACTCAACATGTCAGTTTCCGTCTTAAATCCTTCACAGCTCCTTTTACTTTCACACACAGCAAAAGAAGAAATACACTGTTAAAATCAAAACCACTTAGAGCTTTTCACTGATATGACTTATATAAATGAGTCCACAAATGCCTATAAATTACTTATTGAAAGGGTGTAATACTTTATTATTAATTGCTTACATGTAACCCTTAGGTGGCTGACTACATAAGCATTCCAGGTACAAATAGTAACCTTAGTCCTTTGCCCATATCACTTGATCCGATTTTCATAATAGGGCCCTTGGGGAGCCCAGTTTACGTGTCAGTGGCTGGCCTCCCACCTTATACTTCTGTTCCAGAGAACAATTAGCAATTGCTGTGTTCAATTCATACCATATTTCCTTGATGTAATTAATGCCTTTTTCCCCTGTTTTTATGATTATGGTATATACCTTCTTTTCTGAAATTTAAAATCTCCCCAAAGTTCCGTTTTATTTATTTAGATGAGGATCCGTGAGGTAGTTGGTGAAAAAATAAAAATTTTAATTTATTGTATGCCATCTCAGTCCAAAAAGAATTTGAAGTGGCTAATAGAGTCAATATATATACTTAAAAATAGAACATCATTTCCCTCTCTCTTTTTTCTCCTCCCATATGTTCATCTTGTTTTGTTTCTTAAATTCCACATATGACTGAAATCATATGATAATTGTCTTTCTCTGACTGACTTATTTTGCTTAGCATAATACATTCTAGCTCAATCCATGTTGTTTCAAATGGCAAGATTTCATTTTTTTTTGATGGCTGAGTAATATTTCATTGTATATATATATATATATATATATATATATATATATACACCACTTCTTCCTTATCCATTCATCAGTCAATGGACATTTGGGCTCTTTGCATAATTTGGCTATTGTTGATAATGCAGCTATAAACATTGGGTGCATCTACCCCTTCAAATCTGTATTTTTGTACCCTTTGGGTAAAAACCATGAGAGACTCTTAAAGGTAGGGAACAAATTGAGAGTTGATGGAGGGAGGTGGGTGGGGATGGGCTGGATGGGTGATGGATACTGATGAGAGCACTTGTAATGAGCACTGGGTGTTGTATGTAAGTGATGACCCACTGAATTCAACTCCTGAAACCAATATTGCACTGTCTGTTAGCTAACTAGAATTTAAATAAAAATTTGAAAAAAAAATAGAACATTATGACCAAAGATGAGTTGAAAGACAGATTTTATTCTATATATACACTAACATACAAACATTGTTGGTGTATATATTTGTGTTTCTTTTACAGAAGATAAAATTAACTTGTTAAAAATTTTCAAATGATCTGAAATTATATTTTTAAACAGATACTATCTTCATTTACTGATAAAGAACTCTTGGCATATGCAAAAGCTGGAGCAGTAGCTGAAGAGGTCTTAGCAGCAATTAGAACTGTGATTGCCTTTGGAGGACAAAAGAAAGAACTTGAAAGGTTTGAGTCTCTTTTTTTAAGTTGCTAGAAATGTTAAGTTCTCTGTCATCTGATATGCCGTTCAGGTTGACAGTGTTGAGTATAAGGGTGTGTATGTATGTGTGTATATTTTTTAATAGCTTCCTCGATGTCGTACAGCATAGCTAATATTCTGGAAAAGTTGTAATTTTAGTTGTATTCCTCTTATATCTGCTAATTCAAAACATTTTCTAGAATGTCTTAGGTGGGTAGTGACAATGAAATGGTTTCTTAAGGCTAACATATTTTATATATGATGATAATTTTCCCCATCAAGTTAATACTTGGTTCTCTAAGACTAAATGAGTATTTTGTGTAAGATCTAGGGAGACATTTTAATCTGTGGTTCATTTCCCCTCTTGCCCAGGCACCTAATCAGTTATGTGATGCTTTTGGAAGATAAAAATATAATTAAAAAGCACCTTTGTACAAAAGGTCAAAATCTTTATTATATGTTGTTTAGTATATTCTTGCATCTGTCCCTTTTTATTAGATTTATGAGAATGTAGATAGTAATTTATTGCAGTGTATAATATTCATCAGATCCATTGATTTCTAAACAGTGACAGACTTTATTTAAAATTGAATATATGTTATACTATTCTGATATTAGAGCATTTTAATGTTATGAACATATGTATATTTGGAAATTAGGAATAGTGAACTATATTGTTTGGAACATTATACATTGTTGGTAAAGCCATAAGAAAAACAAGGGAATTTTTATAAGTCAGAATAATAGTCCCCTCTGGGGGAGATGAGACATGGTTAATTAGATTAAGACTCATAGCAAGGGGCTTCTGTGGTTCTGGTGTGTTCTGTTTCTTGACCTCAGTTGTGTGCTGACATGGGTGTTAATGGCATAATTATTCTTTATAGTGTACCTATGTGTTTTTAGTATACTTGTGTTCATAATATATATTTCATACCCACAAAGATGCCCTCTGAGACTAAGCACCTACCATTGTTCAAAGGAAAGCAGTACTGTATTCTCTCTCAATTTTTGGTAAGGTTTTTGCTTTTGCCTTAAAGTATGTCTGACTAGTAAAATGAGAAGTCTTGCCTAATGGTCAAGCAAGCATCCAGTCAAATACAGCTTTCCTCTTTTGGAGCTTAAATTTTATCAAGGGAGGGGAAAGGTGCAGATGATCACAAATAAACAAAATATCTAATATACCAGTTGGGTAAATATTATTTGGGGATATAAAATACTCTGTTAGAGTCATAGGGCATACTATTTAAAAGATGATTCAGAAAACTCTTTTCTGAATAGTTAATGTTTGAGCAAACACAGAGGGAAGTTTTGAGCTCAGATTCTTTTCCAGTTTTTCTCAGTGGAAAGGTAGACCAGAGAAAGAATATGTCCACCAACATAGGGAAACAAATACAGCTTTTCTGCTTCTGCCCAGTTTCTGAGCTGGGGGAAAGCATCTCCCCATAGAAATCAAAATCTCAAGACTCACTCTCCGGTGCCCTTAGGATCTGAATTTACAAAATTCTGTGAGCTAAGGAGTGCTGTCTCCCTAAAACTGAGTATTTCACATTAAAAACAAATCCTAGTTCCATGATACCACTAGAGTATCTGGTAGAAGAAATGAAAAACTGCTGAAGATTAACAAATGAAGCATCCAAATTAAGAAGTTAGAAAAAGAACAACAGAGTAAAGGAAGTATAAGAAATAATAAACAGCAAAAAACAATTGAATAGAAAATAAATGTTAAAAAGCAGAGGCTTTACAAATCCATAAACTAATTCTTTGAAAAGACTAATAACCAAGTATTTTGCAAGTTTAATCAGGAATAAAAAAAGTAATAAAAAATTGCTACAGATAAAAATACATTTTATTTTTAAAAAGTACAGCTTCATGGCTCAAGAACAGACACTCAGATCAGTGGAATAGAATAGAGAACCCAGAAATGGACCCACAAACGTATGGCCAACTAATCTTTGACAAAGCAGGAAAGAATATCCAATGGAATAAAGACAGTCTCTTCAGCGAGTGCTGCTGGGAAAACTGGACAGCGACATGCAGAATGAACCTGGACCACTTTCTTACACCATACACAAAAATAAAGTGGATGAAAGACCTCAATGTAAGACAGGAAGCCATCAAAATCCTCAAGGAGAAAGCAGGCAAAAACCTCTTTGATCTTGCCCGCAGCAATTTCTTACTCAACATGTCTCTGGAGCCAAGGGAAACAAAAGCAAAAGTGAACTACAGGGACCTCCTCAAAATAAAAAGCTTCTGCACAGCGAAGGAAACAATCAGCAAAACTAAAAGGCAACCGACAGAATGGGAGAAGATATTTGGAAATGATATATCAGATAAAGGGTTAGTGTCCAAAATCTAAAAAGAATTTATCAAACTCAACACCCAAAAAACAAATAATCCAGTGAAGAAATGGGCAAAAGACATGAATAGACACTTCTCCAAAGAAGACATCCAGATGGCCAACCGACACATGAAAAAATGCTCCACATCACTCATCATCAGGGAAATACAAACCAAAACCACAATGAGATACCACCTGACACCTGTCAGAATGGCTAACATTAACAACTCAGGCAACCACAGATGTTGGCGAGAATGCAGAGAAAGAGGATCTCTTTTGCATTGTTGGTGGGAATGCAAGCTGGTGCAGCCACTCTGGAAAACACTATGGAGGTTTCTCAAAAAACTAAAAATGGAACTACCCTACGACCCAGCAATTGCACTACTAGGCATTTATCCAAGGGATACAGGTATGCTATTTCGAAGGGACACATGCACCCCCATGTTTATAGCAGCCCTATCAACAACAGCCAAAGTATGGAAAGAGCCCAAATGTCCATTGATGGATGAATGGATAAAGAAAGTGTGGTGTATATATATACATACACAATGAAGTATTACTCGGCAATCAAAAAGAGTGAAACCTTGCCATTTGCAACTATGTGGATGGAACTGGAGGGTATTATGCTAAGTGAAATTAATCAGAGAAAGACAAAAATTATATGACTTCACTCATATGAGGACTTTAAGACACAGAACAGATGAACATAAGAGAAGCAAGAATAATATAAAAACAGGGAGGGGGACAAAACAAAAGAGACTCATAAATATGGAGAACAAACTGAGGGTTGCTGGAGGGGTTGTGGGGGGGGATGGGTTAAATGGGTAAGGGGCAATAAGGAATCTACTGAAATCATTGCTTCACTATATACTAACTAATTTGGATGTCAATTTTTAAAAATAAAAAAGTTAAAAGTATAGCTTCATACTAATAAATTATAAAACCCTAATGAAATAGACAATATCCTAGAAAAATATAGGCTAAAACTCTCACTTGAGAGGATGAAAACTTGAGTAGGCCAACAATCATTAAAGGAATTGAATCCAAAGTTTAAAATCTCTACTCCTGCCCTTATATACACACATAAACAAGCAAAACCCACAGAGTCCAGATAATTTCACAGAAAGGTTCTACTAAAACTTCATGAATGAGATAACTCTATCTCATAGAAATTGTTTCAGAGAATGGAAGAAATATATATAGCAAGTTGTGAGTTCATCTTATGAGGCTAGTGTAACTTTGATGCCAGAATAAGACAGATACATGAGAAAGGAAAATTACAAAGCAGTTTAACCTAAAACATAGATGCAGAAGGTGTAGATAAATTATTAGCTAAACAAATCCATGTGAAAAATATCATCAGATTAAAGAAATCTTGAACTTACTGGCTTTATCCCATGAATGCAAAGATGGTTAACATTAGGAAATCTATTAATATAATTAGTCATATTAACAGATTGAAAGGAAGAAGCATTTTATATTAACAGATGGTGAAAAAGAATTAATTATGTATTATTCATGACAAAAACTCATAAAACCAGGAGTAATAATTGATTTTCTTGATTCAATAAAAAGTATATACCAGAGATGTATAGGAAGCATCATACTTAATGGTGCAATGTGAAAAGCATTCCTTAAAATGATGAATGAAACAAGTATGTCTGCTAGCATCATTTCTGTTTAGTGTTGAACTGGTTCTAGATAAGACCAAAGAAATAAGTAAGAGTAAGAATAATAAAAGGAAAAGAAAAAAAAGAAATAAAAGTTATAAGGATTGAAAACAAGAAGCAAAACTGTCATTATTCACAGATGGTATGATTGTATGCACAAAAATTCCAGTAGCCTCTGCAGACTAATAATATTCAGTGAGATCTCTGGGTACCTGATCACAATTCAGAGAAAATTGCTGTGAAGCAACAATGAATGATTAGAAAACATATAAAATGTCATTAATTCTAAGATGCACATTTTTCTCTCACAGTTCTGAAACTGAGATAAATCTTACAATCAATGCCATCTTATAGTTGCTGTGGGTCTGGATTGAAGTCAGTTCTTGCAGGATTTGTGTTTGCTTCTGCCATTCACTGGGGACACTATTAACCTGAGACCACCTTACATTAAATTATATGTCTAGGAGTTTTTGAACCACACTGGCAGTGTGAATTTATAGTTCAGACCTGCATGAGTAATTGCCTGTGGTTCCGATTCTCAGGGAGTTGTTTTTCCTCCCTTTACCTGATGCCAGGGTTGAGACATGCAAGTTCCCTTGCTGTCACTTTCCCTGGGGCATGTGCTTACTATACTGAGGCTGTAGCCCTTTGACTCCCAGCTGTATATGGAGTGTCCTATTTTTTTTATTAATTTTTTTAATGTTTGTTTATCTTAAAGAAAAACAGAGTGCGGATGGGGGACGAGCAGAAAGAGAGGGAGACACAGAATCCGAAGCAGGCTCCAAGCTCTGAGCTGTCAGTGTAGAGCCTGACATGGGGCTTGAACTCACGACCCATGAGATCATGGCCTGAGCCAAAGTCAGTTGCTTTGATTGACTGAGCCACCCTGGCGCCCCTGAAGTATGCTATTAAACTCCTTAATGCTACATAAAATAACAGAATAACACTAACTTCTTACAATTAATGACATCCTAAATTTGATGAATAGGATAATTTTTAAAAAGGTATTATTAGAAATAAAAATTATAATTATGTATGGGATGTAAATAACATTGGTAAGGAGAGAAAGGACATCATGATAGTCAAGTCCAATCTTCAGAACTTAGATAAATCTGATTATTTTAGTTCGGTAAAAGTTTAAATAAATTGAGGTGTTTGTTGTTGTTTTTAGTTTAACTGTTTTCATTAATTAGGCACAGTAAGGTTTTTTTTTTACCTAAAGAAGATGGGGATCAATTTTTTATTATAAGAATAAGCAAATGGGCGTACACAGCTGTTTTCAAAGATTCATTTTTTTGTGTGGCATCATTCATTCAGAAGACATTAGTTACTGGCATGTATCTTTGAAAGGACATTCTCTGCTGGCAAATTGGAAATTGGTTTTGCCTTTAAATAAAGAGTAGATTCAGGACTCCAACATGCTGGCATAAGTTTCTTTCCAGGTTGGCCATTTCTTGAAAGTTCATTCATTCAATAGTTTTAGCCAGTATCTACCACATGCACTGCACTAGGCTCTAGGTTTTCAGTAGTGAATTGGAAACGGAAAACCTTGTCCCTCTTATGATCCTTAGTCCAAAGAGTAAGATGGAGAAGAAGGGAAGGAAAGAAAGTAGAAAAGAAGGTAAAAAAGAAATCATTGATGAAATTAATTAATCAACCTTTAAAAAAATTTTTTTAACGTTTTATTTATTTTTGAGACAGGGAGAGACAGAGCATGAACAGGGGAGGGTCAGAGAGAGGGAGACACAGAATCTGAAACAGGCTCCAGGCTCCGAGCTGTCAGCACAGAGCCCGACGCGGGGCTCAAACTCACGGACCGCGAGATCATGACCTGAGCTGAAGTCGGCTGCTTAACCGACTGAGCCACCCAGGCGCCCCAGACCTTTAAATTGTACTATGAAAGAATCAAGGAGTGTGCTGTAATAGCAAGGAGGGAAAATTTACTTTAAATATGGCAGTCAGGGAAGGCTGTGGCAGTCACGTCCTCTCTGAGGATATTTCATCTAGGCTGAGACTTGAGGGATGAGGAAAAGCCTGCCCTGGTGGGATTAGGGATAAGAAGAGTCTTCCAAATTTCCCGAGGTGGCAGAGTTTGATGTATTCTAGAAAATACCACGAATGAGGCTTATATGCCTGGAGCTGTGTTGAGTGAGGGGAGATGGAAAGGCTTTTGAAGGAAGCGGAGGTTATGGTGAGGAGGTAGGATTTTACTCCAAGGGCTCAGGGTTTTAACAAAGGAATGAGTATCCACATAATATGTTAACATCATTTCTCTGTGTGTAATTGGTTTGGTGATTGGAGGAGAGCAGTTAAAGATTGGAAACAGGGACCAGCTGTGGTTGTAGCCCAGGTGAAAAGGCTTATGGTGGCCTGAGGTAGACCGCAGGCAAGAGAGGGGAGAGATTACCTAGATTTCGGATATAATTTGGAAGTAGGATTGCTAAAATTATATTTAGACGAAATGTAACCCTTCAGTTTTCTTTTTAGTTCTTTCCCTTCCTTTCTCTGCTTCTGCATTGACAGGTAATTAAGGTCTTAGTTTGACTTTCTCTCCCAATTAACAGGTGCAGGAGGAAGCTGGCTTTCTTGGAAAGGAAATTTAACGAGAGTTTAAAAGGAAATTCAACTCAGTAGTATAAGAATAGCTTTATTCTCCTAATTTTAAAATGATATTTTCCTCTCTTGTGTATGTCCTACCTGTTAGTATTTATTTCTCTTGCTTAACTAAAATTGTTTCTTGCTCTTGTAAGTGGCTGTTTATATCACTGATGTATATTTTCATAATATTTAAGAATTTTTTTTCAAAATATCATTGTTTTTGTTGTGTATCTTTAATCCATTCTAGGAGTGTCACTTTAATTACCATTCTCATACCAATGCTTTTAATGAGTAGATTTTATTATCTGGTTTTATAGTGTGGTATTTTTATTAAAATGCTAATCAAAAAGCCTATGTAAAAGTATTGTCGATTTCTCCTTCCTCCTTACCCTCTTCCTTTTTTCATTTTCTTTTCTGGTATCTAAATGATTTTCTTCCTTGTTGTTGCTTCTTCCTGTGAAAGTGTTTCCTCTGGCTGCATGGTACCACAACATGTCATTGAAATGATTTCTGCATTAGTCTCGGTAAGCAAGAACTGATGTAAAGGAAATAACAATAAAGGTGTGGGTCATGTGCATTAAAGTTCCTTATTTGTAATCATGTATTGTCCATGCCTGGTAATGTCTTGTCTCGGTCAACTCAAAAAGTGGGAAATAGACAGATAGATAGATAGATCAACCATTGAAACACGTTACTCAGAAATAATGTTTTTGTTCAAAGATTATAAGTGGCAAGTTAGGGTTTTTTGCAGAGAGAAACTCTAATAATTTACTATTTTATTACTCTAAAGTTCTGTTTAAGTTCCGTCTTTAGTAGACATAGTAGTCATGTAAATTGCATTTGGCATGCTTTTAATTAGTACAGTAGCTAGTTAAAAAAAGTCATGAAGGCAAGAAAGAAGGCATGCTCTTACCGGAGCAAGACTTTACCTTGGCTGTACATTCCAACTAACAGAATGAGTCCTCCAAAGAAAATATAATACTACATAATATTTATGTAGTTATGCTTTTACAGATCAAAGACCTCAACATATGAATTCTATATGGAAGTAAGTTCTTTCATTTCAGTAGCTATGAACTTTTTCCTCCTGCAAGGCAATGTTCTAAATTCCCAGGGAGATATGATTAAAAAGGATGAAGACAGATTTAAGACTCAATTATAATCTATCCTATTTCTCTAATAATTTTACATTGATTATATATTTACAGAGATTCTTAAGAAAAGAGACATGGAGATAAGCTAATGGAGCCCACATAAAAAAAAGAAGAAGAATTTTCCTTAATGTTTCCTTAAACATTCAGAGATTTAAGGGATTTCCTTGTGGTGGGCACTTTCTAGCATTATATCTGCTTTTTATTATTTAATTTAAAAGATGTGCAGATTATGAAGGAAAAACAGATGTTTTCATAGCTTCTATTTTTGTCTTGACTATGAAATAATGCAAATTCTGGAAGTTTTGCTAAACATAATTTCCCTTATTTCACTATTGTTAAGGCCAGAAAGAACCTTTTGTAACACTTTCCCCCAAATTATTTAATCTCTGTAATCCTCAGTTTACTCTTTTACAAGAAGGGATTAATATAATACTAACATCATAGGGTCAACGTGTGGACAAAAGGAGAAAATACATGTAAAACACCTACCAACAGGGCTGGGCACATTCTAAGTACTTCATAACCATCATGTTATCTTGGCTCATTTCTTATGATTTATGAGTATTTGTGATAGTTTTTGTTATTTCTCCCAGGTACAACAAAAACTTAGAAGAAGCTAAAAGAATTGGGATAAAGAAAGCTATCACAGCCAACATTTCTATCGGTATCGCTTTCCTGTTGATCTATGCATCATACGCCCTGGCATTCTGGTACGGGACCTCCTTGGTCCTCTCCCATGAATATTCTATTGGACAAGTACTCACTGTAAGTGATGTTTTGTTAAGAAGTGAATCTCTCATAAAAACTTCAGTGAAGTTGAGTGGTGTTGGCTTGAATGATGTTGGAGAATAGATTTTGAAGAACTATTAATACAAAGAGTCATGTGCTACTAGATTAAAAGTGGAAAGGCAATTAGATGTATTGAGTAACCAATGTTGTCTTTTTTGCAGATCCCTTGCGCAGTTTTTTCTTGCAGCCTAAATAATGCTAACATTACTAATCTCTGTAGCATGAACTTTCATTTGTTGAGATTATTTCTTTGTGTCAGGCTCAATGCTAAGCATTTTGATTTTATTTTCTGATTTACTCTTCACAGCAACAAATGGCAAAATACACAGTTTAACTATTTTTCAAATTCTTTTGAATGACAGCTAGTCCAACTTGCGAAATTATGGAAGTATTAATTGTTACCCGTCCTTAAAAAATTCTGTTTAGAGGTTCTCTGCCTTACAGACCTTTGTACAAGCACAGAAAGATTGCCATTGATGTTACCCTCTTTTATTTAAAAATGGTGAAATGGTTCATAAACCAAGCTCAATCTGTATCTTGATCTAATAAAGCACATAGTTAGAAGAGTGACCCAGTTCCTTTTTCGTAGGCCAAACACAGGTATATTGTTAGTACCCAGACCATATTTTGTTAAGTCCCTTAAAATACTTCAGGAACCAGATTTGTAATGTGGATATAATAATTGTCTCATCCAAAAGGTGCAAGGCTATTTAGTTAAGAATGGCTTTTACCAAAAGGCTTTTATTAGGATAGTAATGTTGGTGAACCTAGGTTGCAATAAGAAATGTGTTCTACTTAATTGTAATGCTGATAAGCAGTTTAAAATCCTGTGTTCACTGATCCTAGATCTGCCTCACAAACTGGAAGTGTGCAGAATATGAGTAAGAACATGGGATTTGAAATCAGGCTGACTTGGTTCAAATTCCAGCTGTGCCACTTACTAGCTGTGTGGTTTGGGGTAGCCACCTAGACTTCAAGTTTATGCTACCTCTTTTGCCAGATGAAAATGGCAGGAATACTTTGCCATAACTTTGCAGTGTAGTTGTAAGTCCTAACATGAGAAAATGAATATAGAATCACTTAGCAAAACTCCTTCCGGGTAAATTAT
Source organism: Panthera uncia (assembly GCF_023721935.1). NCBI lineage: Eukaryota > Metazoa > Chordata > Mammalia > Carnivora > Felidae > Panthera > Panthera uncia. Next base: position 87,565,055 of record NC_064816.1, on the reverse strand, counting down.
TGGGTAATATAATATCTGTGTGACTTAGAAAGAAATGAATAGTGATACTAGTTGCCTGTAACCCTGAAGAAAAACATTTTCATTTTGGCAAAATGAAAAATAGAAAACCTGTTTATCAGACCTCAAAGGGAACACAGTCTGTTAGAAGGAAAGAAGACAACCCGATAAAGAATAATGCCCTAGATGTATGCTTTATCATTTACAAAATGTTTTCATATATACTGTTTCATTTGATACAACTCTGAGGTTGCCAGGTAAGGAAAACAGACAGAATCCTGCGTACTTTTGCAAATTTGGACCTTGGTTTTCTAACACTCCTATTGATGTTTGTCTCCCCTCTACCCTGCTGATGATCTAAACCAAACTTCTTAGCCATTAAATAAATATATACTAGAATTATTATTATATTTTGGTCCTGTGGAATTTATATCATTGTTTCACTGAGCAAGTAAGACTAATTCTGCATTATAAATCAAAAAAATATTTAGGGGCGCCTGGGTGACTCAGTCAGTTGAGCATCTGACTTCAGCTCAGGTCATGATCTCACACAATCTCTATACTGACAGCTCAGAGCCTGGAGCCTGCTTTAGACTCTGTGTCTCCCTCTCTCTCTGCCCCTCCCCTGCTCACACCCTGTCTCCTCCCTCCCTCTCTCTCTCTCTCTCAACAATAAATAAATAAATAAATAAATAAATAAATCAAAAGTTAAAAATTTTTTTTAAAGTATTTAAATTGTTAAAATGTTTTTAACACCCAGTATTCGTAAGTTGCCTTGCCATTTCAAAATTTAATTAGCTGAAAAAAATAAAAATAACATTTAATTAGCTATGTTAGAAGGAAGATGTATGGAAAAAAATGTAATAAACACTAAGTAACTTGATGATTTTCCTTCACATTCTTCAGGTTTTCTTTTCTGTATTAATTGGGGCTTTTAGTGTTGGACAGGCATCCCCAAGCATTGAAGCATTTGCAAATGCAAGAGGAGCGGCTTATGAAATCTTCAAGATAATTGATAATGTAAGTTTGGGCTAGCCATTGATACATCTCTCTAAATGTTTTTCTAATTAAAAGTCAGCCTCTTTATCGCTTTATCCAACTCTCCACAAAAGCCTTCTGAAATTTTATTCTGTTTAGAAACCAAGTATTGACAGCTATTCGAAGAACGGACACAAACCAGATAATATTAAGGGAAATCTGGAGTTCAAAAACGTTCACTTCAGTTACCCATCTCGAAAAGAAGTTAAGGTACAATGATAAATGATTCATGAGCGATTCCACCATGTATTGGATGAGGAGTCTCTGATACTTTCTTTTAGTGATTTTAAAGAAATGTATATTTAACCCTAGGTTTGACTTGAACTGTCAATTCATAGTCCCAATATCTGTGTATTGCCCTTAAGTTTATTTCTCATTCATTCTGTTAGATCTTGAAGGGCCTCAACCTGAAGGTTCAGAGTGGGCAGACAGTGGCCCTGGTTGGGAACAGTGGCTGTGGGAAAAGCACGACAGTGCAGCTGATGCAGAGGCTCTATGACCCCACAGATGGCATGGTGAGGTGACTCTTGCTGAACTAGATGCTGCAGCAATCAGCGGTTACCATTGCAGATTTCACATTAAAAATCTTCAGTGCATGGAAATCACACTTACTTTTTATTTCAGGTCAGTATTGATGGACAGGACATTAGGACCATAAATGTGAGATATCTTCGGGAAATCATTGGTGTGGTGAGTCAGGAACCTGTGTTGTTTGCCACTACAATAGCTGAAAACATTTGCTATGGCCGTGAAAATGTCACCATGGAGGAGATTGAGAAAGCTGTCAAGGAAGCCAATGCCTATGACTTTATCATGAAACTCCCTAATGTAAGTCTTCCTTGATCTTTGCCATGCTAGAGATTCAAAGAATAGAATGCTGACTAATGCCTAAGAAGTTAGGAATCTACTAAAAAAATAGATGATCCTTCTAAGAAGAAAGATCAAAATTCCTTCAGATTTTCAAGCTCTAGCACCATCAACTAGTAGTAGGCATATTTGTAAAAAATGGTGTTGGTTATTGCTAAATTTTAAGGAACTGGACTGTATTACCTGTGGGCCTTGGATTGTTTATGGGATTACTTCCCATCTTAAAATGTGACCTGAGATAGCTTGTTCTTTTGCTAACCGCCTTTATCTTCTGTGTTGTAGAAATTTGATACCCTGGTTGGAGAGAGAGGGGCCCAGCTGAGTGGTGGACAGAAACAGAGAATCGCCATTGCTCGGGCCCTGGTTCGCAACCCCAAGATCCTCCTGCTGGATGAGGCCACATCAGCCTTGGACAGTGAAAGTGAAGCAGTGGTTCAGGTGGCCCTGGATAAGGTCTGTGAGCCTCAATTCACACCGACTTGATTCATGAGCATAATACTATTTTTAAAAAGGGACATTTCCAATGACTCCTAAAGTGATCTTTTAAGCTATCAAAATGAAATCTTCAGTCCTATTTAGACCTATTCATTTAATTTCTATTTATCTCCTTTTTAAAGTAGAAATGAACAAATTTTGACTGAATGGTACTTGGGAATTTTTTAAATTAAACAATGAGAAATACAGATTCAAATGAAAATTGGTCTTCATTGCAATCTTGAAAATTTGACTTTAGAGATAACCCAGTTATTTAGACTTTCTGTTTTGTCAACAAGAGGAAAATATAATTTGAAGTTTCACATTTAATTTCCAAGATGTAAATACCTATTGAAGACTACCGGAAATGAGAAACCCCTTGTCCACAGAGAACTGATGATGTTGGAAACTTACGTGGGCCATGAAAATTCCTTGACTGTCAACAGGGTTTGACCTTCCTGCATTCCCTGAGTTCACATGACTTGTTCACAAAATCAGATTTGAGTGTACTGTGCCAGTCTTGTGTGCTTGGTCTCTGGCATGTATTGGTAACCAGGCTAGTTCTGTGAGGACAAGGAATGTGAAGACCTTTTTTTAAGTTTTTATTTAAATTCCAGTTAGTTAACCTACAGTATAATATTAGTTTCAGGTATACAATATAGTGATTTAACACTTCCATACATCTGGTGCTCATCAAAATAGTGCTCTCCTTAATCCCCATCACCCATCCCCCAACAACCTCCCACAACCCTCAGTTTGTTCTCCATAGTTAAGAGTCTGTTTCTTGGTTTGCCTCCCTCTCTTTTGCTCTTTGCTTGTTTGATTTGTTTGTTAAATTCCACATTTGAGTGAAATCACATGGTGTTTGTCTTTCTCTGACTGAATTTCATTTAGCATAATGCTCTTCACCTCCATCCATGTCATTGCAAATGGCAAGATTTCATTCTTTTGTATGGCTGAATAATATGCCATTGTATATATATACCACATCTTCTTTACCTTTTCATCTGTTGATGGATACTTTTTGGCTATTTCCATAATTTGGCTATTATAGCTAATACTACTGTAAACATTGGGGTGCATGTATCCCTTTGAATTAGTATTTGTGTATCCTTTGGGTAAATGCCTAGTAGTGCAATTGCTGGATCATAGGGTAGTTCTATTTTTAATTTTTTGAGGAACCTCCATACTGTTTTCCACAGTGGCTGCACTAGTTTGCATTCCCACCAGCAGTGCTAGAGGATTTCTTTTTCTCAGCATCCTCACCAACACCTGTTGTTTCTTGTGTTGTTGATTTTAGCCATTCTGACAGGTGTGAGGTAATGGCTCACTGTGATTTTGATTTGTATTTCCTTGCTGATAAGTGATATTGAGCATCTTTTCATGTGTCTGTTGGTCATCTGGATGTCTTCTGTGGAAAATGTCTTTTCATGTCTTCTGCCCATGTTTTAATTGGATTATTCATTTTTTTGAGTGTTGAGTTTTATAAATTGTTTATATATTTTGGACACTAACCTTTATCAGATATGCCATTTGCAAATAACTTCTGCCATTCTGTAGGTTGCCTTTTTTGTTTATTGTTCCCTTTGCTATGCAGAAGCTTTTTATTTAAGCTTAAGTCCTGTTAAGTCCTGTTAGTTCATTTTTGCTTTTGTTTCCTTTGGCTGAGGAGACATGTCTAGAAAGAAGTTGCTGTGGCCAGTGTCAAAGAGGTTACTACCTGTTGTTGCTCTAGGAATTTTATGGTTTCAAGTTTCAAATTTAGGTCTTTAATCCATTTTGAATTTATTTTTGTGTTGGTGTAAGAAAGTGGTCGACTTTAATACGTTTGCATGTGGTTATTTATCCAGTTTTCCCAAAACCATTTGTTAAAGAAATTGTCTATTTCCTGTTCGATATTCTTTCCTGCTTTGCTGAAGATTAATTGAGCATATAGTTGTGTGTTCATTTCTGGGTTTTCTCTTCCGTTCCATTTATCTTTGTGTCTGTTTTTGTGCCAGTACCATCCTGTTTTGATCACTACAGCCTTGTAATATAACTTGAAGTCTGGAATTGTGTTGCTTCATGCTTTGCTTTTCTTTTTCAAGGTTGCTCTGCCTATTTGGGGTCTTTTGTGGTTCCCTATACATTTTAGGATTGTTTGTTTTAGCTCTGTGAAAAATGCTGTTGGTGTTTTCATAGGGATTGCATTAAATCTATAGATTGTTTTGAGTAATACAGACATTTTGACACTGTTTGTTCTTTCAATTCATGAGCATGGACTGTTTTTCCATATCCTTGTGTCATATTCAGTTTGTTTTATTGGTGTTTATAAAGTTTCAGGGTACAAGTCTTTCACCTCTTTGGTTAGATTTATTCCTAGGTATCTTACTGGTTTGGGTGCAGTTGTATATGGATGATTCCTTTTCTGATGTTTCATTATTGATATATAGAAATGCAGCAGATTTCTGCATGTTGATTTTGTATCCTGCAACTTTACTGAATTCATGTATCAGTTCTAGCAGTTTTTTGGTAAAGTCTTTTGGGTTATATAGAATATTATGTCGTCTGCAAGTAGTTTTACTTCTTCCTTACCAGTTTGGATGCTGTTTATTTCTTTGTGCTGTCTGATTGCTGTTGCTAGGACTTCCAGTACTATGTTAAATGATAGTGGTGAGAGTAAACATGTCTGTCTTGTTCCTGACCATAGAGAAAAAATTCAGTTTTTTCCCACTGAGGATGATATTAGCTGTGGGTTTTTCTCTTTTTTTAAGTTTATTAATTTTATTTTGAGAGAGACAAAGTGAGAGAGAGAGAGAGAGAGCAAGAGTGCAAGCGGGGGGAGGGACAGCAAGAGAGGAAGGAGAGAGAATCCCAAGCAGTCTCCTCACTCTCAGCACAGAGCCTGATGTGGGACTTCAACTCACAAACTGTGAGATCATGGCCTGAGCTGAAACCAAGAGTCAGATGCTCAACCAGCTGAGCCACCCAGGTGCTCCAGCTGTGGGTTTTTCATATATGGCCTTTATTATGTTGAGGTATATTCCCTCTAAACCTACTTTGTTCAGGGCTTTTTACCATGAATGGATGTTGTACTTTGTCAAATGTTTTTTTTTGAATCTATTGAAATTATCATATGGTTCTTTTCTTTTATTAATGTGGGGTATCGTGTTGATTGATTTGAGAATATTGAACTACCCTGAGTAAATCCCACTTGATTGTGGTGGATGACTTTTTAACGTATTGTTGAATTTGGTTTGCTAGTATTTTATTGAGAATTTTTATATCCATGTTCATCAGGGATATTGACCTGTAGTTCTGTTTTTAGTGGAGTCCTTATCTGGTTTTGGTATCAGGATAATGCTGGCCTCATAGAATGAATTTGGAAGTTTTCCTCCCTTTTCTATTTTTGGAATAGTTTGAAAAGAATGGGTATTAATTCTTCCTTAAATGTTTACTGGAAATCACCTCTGAAGCCACCTGGCCCTGACTTTGTTTGTTGGGAGTTTTTTGATTACTGATTAATTTCTTTGCTGGTTACAGTCTGTTCAAGTCTTCTATTTCTTCCTGTTTCAGTTTTGGTAGTTTATATATTTCTAGGAATTTATCCATTTCTTCCAGGTTGTCCAAATTGTTGACATATAGTTTTTTATAATATTCTCTTATAATTGTATTTCTGTGTTGTCGGTTGTTATTTTTCCTTTCTCATTTGTGATTTTATTTATTTAGGTCCTTGCTCTTTTCTTTTTGATAAGTCTGGCTAGAGGTTTATGAATTTTATTAACTTTTTCAAAGAACCAGCTCTTGATTTCATTGACCTAGTCTGTGGTTTCCTATATCATTTATTTCTGATCTAGTCTTTATTATTTCCTTCCTTCTAAGGCTCTAGGTTTCATTTGTTGTTCTTTTTCTACCTCCTTTAGGTGTCAGAGTAGGTTGTTTATTTGGGATTTTTCTTGCTTTTGAAATAGGCCTGTATTGCTATATACTTCCCTCTTAGAACTGCTTTTGCTGCATCCCAAAGGTTTGGGACTTCTGTGTTTTCATTTTTATTATTTTCCATGTATTTTTAAATTTCTTCTTTGATTTCCTGGTTGACTCATTCATTGTTTGGTAGCGTGTTGTTGAGCCTCCATGTATTTGTGGTCTTTTCAGATTTTTTCTTATGATTGACTTTATTTCATAGTGTTGTGGTCAGAAAAGGTGCATGGTATGATTTCAATGTTTCTGTGTTTGTTGAGGTTTTTTTTTCTTGTTGTTGGCTAATATGTGAACTATTCTGGAGAATGTTCCATGTGCACTTGAAAAGAATATGTATTCTGCTGTTTTAAGATGAAATGTTCTGAATATATCTGTTAAATCTATCTAGTCCAGTGTGTCATTCAAAGCCATTGTTTCCTTGTTTATTTTCAGTTTAGATGATCTGTCCATTGATGTAAGTGGGTGTTAAAGTCCCTTACTATTATTATGTTATTTCAGTTAGTTCCTTTATGTTTGTTATTAATTGTTTTATATATTTGGGTGCTTACATGTTGGGTGCGTAAGGATTTGTAATTGTTATATCTTCTTGTTGGATTGTCCCCTTTATGATTATATAATACCCGTCTTTGCCTCTTTTTACAGTCTTTGTTTTAAAGTCTGGTTTATCCACTCTGGAAAACAGTGTGGAGGTTACTCAGAAAATTAAAAATAGACCTACCCTATGACCCAGCAATAGCACTGCTAGGAATTTACCCAAGGGATACAGGAGTACTGATGCATAGGGGCACTTGTACCCCAATGTTTATAGCAGCACTCTCAACAATAGCCAAATTATGGAAAGAGCCTAAATGTCCATCAACTGATGTATGGATAAAGAAATTGTGGTTTATATACACAATGGAGTACTACGTGGCAATGAGAAAGAATGAAATATGGCCCTTTGTAGCAACATGGATGGAACTGGAGAGTGTTATGCTAAGTGAAATAAGCCATACAGAGAAAGACAGATACCGTATGTTTTCCCTCTTATGTGGATCCTGAGAAACTTAGCAGAAACCCATGGGGGAGGGGAAGGAAAAAAAAAAAAAGGAGGTTAGAGTGAGAGAGAGCCAAAGCATAAGAGACTCTTAAAAATTGAAAACAAACTGAGGGTTGATGGGGGGTGGGAGGGTGGGAGGGTGGGTGATGGGTATTGAGGAGGGCACCTTTTGGGATGAGCACTGGGTGTTGTATGGAAACCAGTTTGACAATAAACTTCATATATTGAAAAAATAAATAAAGTCTGGTTTATCCAATATAAGTATTGCTACTCTGGCTTTCTTTTGATATCCATTTATGTGATAAATGTTTCTCCACCTCCTCACTTTCAATCTGTAGGTGTCTTTGGTTCTAAAATGAGTCTCTTGTAGGCAGCATATAGATGGATCTTATTTTTTTTATTCATTCTGACACCCTGAGTCTTTTGATTGGAGTGTTTAATCCATTAACATTCAGAGTAATTATTGATAGAGATGTATTTAATGCCATTTTATTACTTGTTTTGTCATTGTTTCTAGAGGTTTTCTCTGATCCTTTTTTGTCTTTGTCACTTTTGGTCTCTTTGTTGCACTCAAAGAGTACCCTTTAATATTTCTTGCAGGGCTTTTTTAGTGGTCACAAACTCCTTTAGTTTTTGTTTGTCTGGGAAACTCTATCTCTCCTTTTGTTCTGAATGGTAGCCTTGCAGAATAGAGTTTTCTTGGCTGCAGATTTGTCCCTTTCAGTGCTTAAATATATCCTGGCACTCCTTTTTGACTTCCCAAGTTTCTGTTGAGAGATCTCCAGCTAGTCTTATGGGTTTTCCCTTGTAAGTTAACACTTTTTTTCTTGCTGCCTTTAAGATTTTTTTTTATCACTGTATTTTGCAAATTTAATTACAGTGTGTCTTGGTGTTGGCCTGCTTTTGTTGATTTTAATAGGAATTCTTTTTGTCTTTTGGATTTGGATGTCTGGTGTTGTTGTTGTTGTTGTTGTTGTTGTTGTTGTTAGATTAGGGAATTTTTCTGCTATTATTTCTTGAAATAATTTTTCTGCCCCCTTTTCTCTTCCTCTCCTGGGACTCCTATAATAGGAATGTTACTATGTCTGATGGAGTCACTGAGTTCCCAAAGTCTGTTCTCATATTCCACAATTCCTTCTCTTTTGTTCAGCTTTATTATTTTTCATTATTTTGTTTTCTGGGTCACTAGTTCATTCCTTTGATTCTTCCAGCCTGCTGTTCATTGCATCAAACCTGTTTCCAATCTCTGTGGTAGGGATCTCCCTGAAATCTTCTTTTCTCAAGTCCCCAGTGAAGATCCTTATGATTGTTGCTTTAAATTCTCCATCAGGCATGTTACTTATATCTGTTTTGCTTAGTTCTCTGGCCATGGCTTTATCTTGTTCTTTCATTTGGGATAAATTCCTCTGTCTTAGTATGTTCTAAGTGTCTGCCTTCTTCTCTGTGTTAGAAAGGCCATTTATGTCTCCTGCTTCTGAAAATGATGACCTTATAAAGAAGTAGTCATGTAGTATCCAGGGCCTGGTGCTTCAGGGAGTGTCTCTGGTTTGTGCTCTGTGTGCTCTGCTATTGTGTTTTGGCTGCTCTATCCTTCAGGCCAGGCATCTGCAGAGGCTCTCCTTGTCTGCTGTGGGCAGTGTTTGATCCTTGGCCTGAATGTGGTTTTAACTAGGTATGCTCTGGTCTGCTTGTGAAGTGAGACTTCATACCAACTCCCCAGAACTGAGGCCCTGCAGAACTCTCTGATTGGGAGACGTAGAGTGGGCAGGAGTTGGTGCTGGTCTTCTCGGGGAGGACCCCGCCACTCTGAGAGTAACGCAAGCCTGACTTAGAATGGCAGTCCCGCCAAAGCATGGTGAGGGGGAGCTTGGTTTCAAGGCTGCAAGTTAGGCAGCCTTTGTCTGAGCTGAGCTGTTTCCCTCAGGTAGCTCTCTGTTTATGCTGAGGGGCCGGGGAGGGAAGTGGCACCAGCCAGACAGCTCCTTTGTTCCCAGAGACACGTCTCGAGGAATGCTGCCTGACAGGGAAGTACTTCAAGAATAGTGGATAATCTCCCCACAGTTTACCCCAGATGTTTTTTCAGATTGCTCTTTCCATACTGTCTGCCTCCAGGGTTTTTGCCTGCCTTCTTTCTAGGAGCAGCACAGTGACCTCTTGGCTCTATCCCAGCCAAGCCTGCTGACCTTTAAAACACCAGGCTTTAGAGACATGGTGTGGGCAAGGGCTTGTCCTGGTCTTCTGGGGAAGGGGTCCACAGCACTGGGAATGAGACACGCTTGACCGAAAAGGACAGTTCTGCCAGAGCACAGGGGTGTGGAGCTTGGTGTAAGCGAGTCAGGCAGCCTGTGCTGGTGCTGCGGTGCTTCCTGCAGGTGACTCTGTGTTTATGCGAAATGGCGCCTGCCAGCTCCCTTGTCCCCAAGGGGCAATTCCATGAACTCTGCCTCTTGCTCTGAGAACAGCAAACAGTATCCCCCAGTGTGCCCCAAGCATTTTTCAGGTAGCTGTTTACACACTATCTGTCCTCAGGTTGTTTGCCTGCCTTCTCTCCAGGAGCAGCACAGTGCCCTCCTGGCTCTGTCCCAGGCAAGCCTACTGACCTTTAAAACTCCAGGCTTTAAGGGGCACCTGGGTGGCTCAGTTGGTTAAGTGCCAGACTTCAGCTCAGGTCATGATCTCAAGGTTTGTGGGTTTGTGGGTTTGTGGTTTGTGGTTTGTGCCCCACGTCGGGCTCTGTGCTGACAGCTCAGAGCCTGGAGCCTGCTTCTGATTCTGTGTCTCCCTCTCTCTCTGACCCTCCCCCGTTCACATTCTGTCTCTCTCTCAAAAATAAATACACGTTAAAAAAAAAAAAAGAATGGGGAACTCTTTAAAAAAAAAAGAAAAACATTTGCATAGTTCTTCAGTTTTTCCATAATGCTTCTACCTAGGAGTGAGTACCATTTATTAAGCACTTACAGTGCATATATCATAATGCTTTGTGTACATTGTATTATTTGGTCATCACAACTACTCTAAGAAGTGAGTACTAATATTATCTCCATTTTATATGTGAACAAATCGAACTCACATAAGTTAAAAGAGTTGAATAAAATCCTAGAATTTATAATTGGCAGAACTAAGGTTTGAATTCAGATCAGTGTGACACTGGAGACTGACTGCTGCTGCCTCACACTCCTTGTCCATCTGAAGCATCCAGAGATCCTGGGAGATGGGATGCCGTGGATCCCCAGACTGATGCTATCTAGCCTGCACCAGTAATGCACATTGACCTGTGTCTGCTCTGACTGGCCAGTACCTGGACCGTAGCATTTTTTACTTTGTATAAACCCCATATTACTATTGTAAACTGAGGCTGATAGAGGTTAAGTAAAATATTTAGAAGCTTACATAACATTACTAGGTGATTATCATATTTGTGTTAATAATAAAACATTTTTAAATCATTATCAATTGACTATGCATTTACTGAAGCAAGAGTACCTTATATAGTTTAGATGGCTTTACAGTGTCCAAGTAAATCTAAATTGAATGAATTTTTGCATGTAATTGTTCATTTATTCAAAAACCTAACCTTTCTCTTTAGGCCAGAAAAGGCCGGACCACCATAGTGGTAGCTCATCGTTTGTCTACAATTCGTAATGCTGATGTCATCGCCGGTTTTGATGATGGAGTCATTGTGGAGAAAGGAAATCATGATGAACTCATGAAAGAGGAAGGCATTTACTTCAAACTTGTCACAATGCAGGTATAATCCAACTATAGAATTTTCCTGAACTGTCTCAGGTATAAGCTGATTTTGTGTGTTTAGTACTATAAATAAACATTACTTGATTTTGTTAATAAGTGAGAAAAATAACTGGGGAATTCAGACCAGATTTTTTCCCCATTTAAAAGGAGGGAAAATAAAGAAGGATAATTAGAGAAAATTAAACATTTAAAAACGTTGAAAGGTAATCTATCCACCATAGTAGGCATTAGCCACATGTAATTACTGACATGTCAGTGGTAGTTATTCTGAAATGAAGTGTTTTAGGGAGAAAATGCATACCATATTCCAAGGACGTGGTACCAAAGAAGAATGCAAAATATCACAGTAAGTTTTTACATTGATTGCATGTTGAAATGCCAGTATCTTGCATATATTAGGTTTAAACCAAATACATAGTACAAACTGATTTCCCTCTTATATTTTTTAATGTGGCCACTGAGAAAATTTTATTTTATTTATTTTTCATTTTAAAAAGTTTTTTTTAACATTTATTCATTTTTGAGAGACAGAGAGAGACAGAGTGTGTTGGTGAGGGGCATAGAGAGGGAGACACAGAATCTGAAGCAGGCTCCAGATTCTGAGCTCTCAGCACAGAGCCCGACATGGGGCTGGAACCCATGAACCATGAGATGATGGCCTGAGCCAAAGTTTGACGCTTACCTGACTGAACGACACAGACTCCTCAGCTACTCAGAAAATTTTAAATCACAAGTATGGGTCACAGAATGGCTTGGATCATATTCTCATTGATAGCACTGGTCCAAAGCAAATAGGATTGAGGCCCAAACAACCACAAAAAGGACATCACAACGTAAGATATAGGGAAAGGATGTCATGTTATTTCAGCATATTCAGTGGCAATCCTTCTTCAGTGGTTTTAATTTTCAAATATATCACACATTCACACATGCACAGAAACCTTCAGCAACTTAACTTTATCCTTTCCTATAATGATGTAAATTACCACTTTCCTTGATAGCTGATGGTTGGCAATTAACTTTCATTATTTTTTCCCAGCCTAACCCACTTGTGCGTATTTCTTGTTTACTTTAGACAAGAGGAAATGAAATTGAATTAGAAAATGCAGTTTATGAATCCATAAGTGAAATTGATGCCTTGGAAATGTCTCCAAAAGATTCAGGATCCAGTTTAATTAGAAGAAGATCAACCCGCAAGAGTATACATGCATCACAAGGCCAAGATAGAAAGCTTGGTACAAAAGAGAACTTGGTATGGAGGAGGATGTAGTTATGTCTTCAACCCTCTCTCTGCGGCTTTCGTAGTTTCGTGGGCTAGCAGTGGGGTGGTAGGGGTCAAAACAAGAAAGGGTTATCCAGATTCCTCCTGTCGTGTCTCCCAAAACCTTCCACAGACCAAATCTCAACACTTTAGATTCAGGTTAGAATGTATGAATGAGAATTTATAGGCCAAGAATTTTACAATTAGAATTTATAATGTTAAAGAGATTCTAAGGGGTCTTCAAATATGGATATCTCTATTCTTTTATCCCTACTTGTAAATCCTCTTGTCCTGTTCCAAGTGTGATTTTCCAGATGTCAGGTTGAATGTTTGTGGAGACAGCATTTATTTCTTAAAATATAAAGGAGTAATATAACAATATTTTTTAAAAAGTTAAATAGCCACTAATTCATAAGAAAACAGGAATAAAAAAATCTTCATTTAAAAATCTGTGCATACTGAAGAACTGTGCATCATTAAATCAATTGAGAATCAGTCTTTTTATAACTAGCCTGTTGTCATATTTTGTTTCCCAGGATGAACATGTACCTCCAGTTTCCTTCTGGAGGATTCTGAAGCTCAATATAACTGAATGGCCTTATTTTGTGGTTGGTATATTCTGTGCTATTATAAATGGAGGCCTGCAACCAGCATTTTCAGTAATATTTTCAAGGATTATAGGGGTAAGTGTTTATGTCCATTTTTTTGGATTGACTTGTGAGGCCTGACTAAAGAATGAGCTGTTTATATTTGTAAGTGTACACACAAGCCACAAAAAAATGAGGACCTTCATATGAAACTCTGCAACTTGAAGATGTAAGAATGCAAATCTGATTTGTGATAGAAAGACTACTTTTTCAGGCTTTCCTTCATCCTTGCGGTTGGTTGCTGTCTTAGGGCCCAGATTGCTGAAATAGTCACAAAACCGACTAGATGACTCTGTCTTGCCTGCCGTCACTGGGCTCTGAGTAGATGTCATGAAAAGTCCTGTCACCAGTGTGCTTGTCAGACTGGCTTGAGACAGAGCCATTCTGGGACAGACGCATTTGTCAGGACACAAGCAGGAATGCCACCTCTGTGAGGTGTCCATCCCACTTGTAAAGATGAAAACAAAAAGCAACAGCTTCTGAAAGGTTGACATATTTTGACTGTACCTGCTTTTAAGGAAGGCATTTTCAACAATAATGCTATAACCCAGGCAGGGTGCTCTCTGTTTAATGGTAGATGTTCATATATCAAGCTGAGGATACCCTTGCCACCATACCTGCTGAAAACATTGCAGAGAAAGAAGTTGATCCCTACATGAAGGATGCGAAACTCTAACTTGTGATTATACTAAAAACTACGTAAATATTCAGCTCTCTACCCATGCTTGGCTAACTTATTTCTGGTTGATACTCATATGTATAATGTATTCATTCAAGAAATATTTTTTTCGGTGACTGCTCTGAGCCATATACTATTCTAGGTGGTGAAAAATACCAAGAAGGAGTTAGTGTCTGATTGCATAGAGCATATGTTCTAGGACAAGGGTTAGCAGACTTTTTCTTTAAAGGGTAAGATAGTAAACAGTTTAGATTTTGAGGTCCAGATGGTCTCTGTTGCAATACTTAGCTCTACTGTTGTAGTGCAGAGGCACCCATATACAACGCAGAAACAAACATGGCAGTATCCCATTAAGGCTTTATATAGACATTTGGCTGGTGGTCCACAGGGAGCTGATCCCTGTTCTAACATTTGTTGTACAGTCAGGGAGGTAGACAGTTTGCATCATCAGAAAAAAAAATGGAAATAAGAATGGGTTTGGCTGTGTGTAACAAAAACTCAGCCTAAGAACTTTATATTTCTCTCATTCCTCATGTAACAGTAAGGCTAGAAGTAAATGATCCAGGGCTAGCACATTGGTTAGGCAACCAGTTATCTGCCTGGTTGAAGGTTTGTAACACAGAATTTAAGGCTGTGGGCTCTGAGTTAGATTGTTCATGTTTATCTCTTGGGTCATCACTTGCTGGCTGTGTTAACTCAAACAGGTTAATTAGCCTCTCTGAGCTTCAGTTACCGTTTATAAAGTGGTGATGATAATAAACCTTAGGAGGTGATAGGATAAAAGGAACAATATACATGAATTTGTGTAGAAGAATATCTGAATATCTGTCACGGAATAAGGGCGTGCTGATTGTTTGCTTTTTTTTTTTTTTTTATGGTTGCAATAACTAATCATCAAAAATTGATCTCCTCTAAAAGGCTGTTACTACTTTACAGAGTGTAAAGTTGAATAGGTTGGATTAGGAGTGTAGCTCTGTTACAAGACAGTTTTGGCCCACTGTGAAGGGAGTTGTTTCTTTCCTGGGAAGTGGTGACTGTGTTCTCTAAGCCCAACACATCCTATGAGCCTTCTTACCATCTCTGGAAAGATCTCCATGTGTGGTGCTGGGTCAGCTGGCTGTCCAGCCGGCCATCCTCCAAAAAAGCCTACCTCAAGGAGGCTCCTTTCATGCTGAAGGCCTGGGCTCTCTCTAGTTTACCAAAACAGCATTGGCAGGTTTGTCTCCAGTTTGAAATGTTCAAGTTGTAAAACAAACTTCCATTGAGTGTGGTTTCCCATCAAAAGAAGAAGACAGTATTTATTCTCATTTCTACTTTACATAGTAGGTGTGGCTCTTGGGCCACTCAATTACTCCAAGAGGGGTGTGCCCAGAAAAAGTAGTGGATCCATTTAGGAACGACAGACACATTCTCAGCCCCTAAGGAAGGAAGAGTACACACACCTTTAGGTTTGGCATTAGGGAAACCAGCCCTGACTTCTGTTTTACCAAAGCTATCTTGACCCCCAAATACTGTGCTTGACAGGACATGAGTCAGACCCAGAATGACTTCCTTAGGCCTTGAACTGAAACCTTTCAATATTTTCTTAACAGGTTTTTACCAGAGTTGAGGATCCTGAAACAAAACGACAGAATAGTAACATATTTTCATTATTGTTTCTAGTCCTTGGAATTATTTCTTTCATTACATTTTTCCTTCAGGTAAATATCTACATTTTCACTTGATTCATTTTGGGGAATGCATTATTATTCAACTGGGGAAATTTCTAAACATCTGTGTGATTTTTTCTTATAAACTGGACTGTTAGCAACCAAGTTTCTTTGACATATTCATTTATTATTTTTTTAAGTTTTATTTTTATTTATTTTGAGAGAGAGAGAGAGAGAAAGAGAGAGAGACAGAGAGCGAGCCCCCAAGTGGGGGAGGGACAGAGAAAGGGAGAGACATTATATTCATTTATTATTTTTTTAAGTTTTATTTTTATTTATTTTGAGAGAGAGAGAGAGAGAGCGAGCGAGCCCCCAAGTGAGGGAGGGACAGAGAAAGGGAGAGACAATCCCAGGCAGGCTCTGCATTGTCAGTGCAGAGCCTGATAAAGGCCTCGAACTCACAAGCCATGAGATCATGACTGGAGCTGAAGTCAGACGCTTCATGGACTGAGCCACTGAAGCTCAGTCCCTTCTTTGACATAATTAAAACAAAGATCTTTTGCTTTCACTTTGCTTGGTTACCTTTTCCTCCCCAGCATGACTTCCTCTAACTGAAATATTAATGAAATCAGAGGGAAGCGGGTATTTGATCTAATACAATGATTGAAAATGAAAGCTAGGTACTCAAAAATGGAATTCAGGGAATCCCTGGGCATAAGTTTGGATAGAAAAACTGCCAGTCACTTTAAGTACTCAAAATGCTTTGGTATGTTCTGAAAACAACAAAAAGCAAAAAAACACGTTAAGTAAGTCACACTATTTTAAAAATGTTTGAAGAGTTTATCATTCAACTTTTGCTAAAGGAGAAAGAACCT